>NC_062220.1:36798874-37100708 GCF_902686445.1 Sciurus carolinensis | reverse complement strand
AAATGTGTGGAATTGTTTAGTTGGGGTGATTGAAGTAGGAGTTAATACCAGAGCCCCAGGACACCAGGTTGTCACTTCTCTTGTTCTCCACTGGCTTACACGCCTGTCCCTTCATTTCTTACCCTACTCGCATCCATGGCAATAGTATTTTTAAGAAACAAGTTTGAAGATCTCTGCATTATCCTTATTCTATTCAACAAAATTTGAGCATCTAGTATGTTCTAGGAAATGCACTATGTGGTGATGACAAACTAGTAACTAGAGAAATTGTGACTCCTGCTTCATGGTCCTCACCTGTAATGAAGACAAACAAGCGCGTGTTCGAAACAGGGCCAGGAGAGAAGGGTCCCCTGCCAGAGTACCAGAGAATTCATTGCTAAGCCAGTATAGGTACCATCATTGGGAGCTTAGAACCAGGATAAACCTAAAGCTTGGGGAAAGGTTGTTTTTTCAGCAATAGCCTAATTAGTCTGATTGGATTTGAGCTTTGAAAGAAGAGATGATACTCCATCAAAGATAGAATTATGGAAATAGAGAAATCAGAAAGATAAAAAGTTCGATCTTATTTTTTATTCATTTTGTATTGAAGAAAGTTGCAAATATTTGCCCTTTTATTCTTACAGACATACTTACTTCATCTGACATTAGATGAACTTCAGTTCAGGAAACTCTTGTGCATTTATCAATATAACCAAAGCATACGCTGTCAGAGTAGACCATTTATGGAGCAGACATCCAATCATCCACCCTTGTCCTCTAAAAGCTCACTGTCCACTGAGGAAGAGAAGCAGTTAGCAAAGCCTACCAATGCAGTGTGGGAAGTCTTTAATGCAGGAAAGGGGTGTCCTACAACATTAAAGAAGAGGACACTGACCCTGTGGGAGGAGCTAGCATGACTTCACTGAGGAAATAATATACACACCTGTCCTTGAAGGATGAGCAGTAGCTCACCGAGCAGAGAATTTCAATAAATTAAATAAATAAATAAATAAATGTGGGCGCAATGGCGCACTCCTGTAATTCTGTAATTAGAGTGGCTCAGGGGCTGGGCCAGGAGGATCATGAGTTCAAAATGAGCCTCAGCAACAGCAAGGTGCTAAACAACTCAGTGTGACTCTGTCTCTAAATAAAATATTTTAAAAGACTGGAGATGTAGCTCAGTGGTTAAGTGCCCCTGGGTTCAATCTCTAGTACCAAAAAATAAAAATAAAAAGGAATGGACTGAATGGAAAGATGACTAGAAGCAGAGTATTTCTTTTGATCCAGTTACCCCACTCCTAGGTTTATACCCAAAGGACTTAAAATCAACATACTACAGTGACACAGTCACTTCAATATTTATAGCAGCTCAATTCACAATAGCCACGCTGCAGAACCAACATGAATGCCCTTCAACAAATGAATGGATAAAGAAACTATGGTATATATACACAATGGAATATTATTCAGTCATAAAGAATAATAATATTATGTCATTTGCAGATAAATGGAAGGAACTGGAGAATATCATGCTAAGTGAAATAAGACAATCCCAAAAAACCAAAGACTGAATGTTTTCCATGATAAGTGGATGATGATATATAATGGTGGTGGGGGGTTGGGGTTGAGAGAAGAATGGAGGAACTTTAGATTATGTAGAGGGAAATGAGAGGGAGGGGAGTATGAAAAATGGTGGAATGAGACAGACATCATTACCCTATGTGCACGTATGATTACTTGAATGGTATGAATCTACATTGTGCACAACCATAGCAATGAAAAGATGTACCCCATTTGTGTGCAATGAATCAAAATGCAGTCCGTAAAAAATAAAATAAATAAATAAATTAATTAATTAAATAAAAAAATAAAAAGGGGAGGGGTGTAGCTAAGTGGTGGAGCACTTCTGGGTTCAATCACCAATATAATTAAATAAATAAATAAATATTTACAGATTTTTACTAAAAATAAAAGAACTATTATGCAATTAAATTGAGAAGATGACATTATTAATTAATCTGGATAAACATCAATATAGTCTGCTTTCATTCCAAGTACCAAGACTCATGGGTACTGTTTACCTTCCAAGAGAAGAGTAAATAGAGTAAAACATTTCAGCAATAATTCATGGTACTATGAAAAGTCTTTCTGGAAAAAAAATAAATAAAATTAATTTTGTCACAATGACCAAGGGAAAAGACATCTTTAAGAAGGAGAAAGCATTAAGTGACTTTGAGGAAAGCAAATCAAGTTAGATCTAAAGATATTTATTGGATTTTTTGAGATTAAGCATTTCTTTTAAGATTATGTTTTATACCAAATTGTGAAAAGTGATCAAAAAGAAGGGAATTCAATAATCAGAGGATCTAATAATCAACAGTAAATAAAAAATGGAAGCTAAAAGAGGAGAGCACTCTTTCAAGATGCTATGAAGGAAGGGTTGTTAGAAGGAAGTAGTTGAATCAGGGGCATCTGAACCTTGAGAATACATTTTTAGAATGGAAGAGGCAGGAGAATGAGTATAGGATAAAAATAAAAAGACGGGAGTATGAAAATTTTTTTTTTTTTTTTTTTTACTGCTGGGGATTGTACTCAGGGGCATTCTACCACTGAGCCACATCCCTAGCCACTTCTACTTTTTATTGTGAGACAGAATCTTGTTAAGTTACCCAGCCTGGTGATCCTCCTGCCTCAGCCTTCCAAGTACCTGGGATCATAGGCATGAGTCATCAAGCCCAGCTGAGATAATAATTTAGTTTTTAAAGCTTCTGGAACAGATGAAGATTCTGGGTGTGTACAGGCAGAGAAGTAGTGAAAAACTAAACGTTTATCTTGTATGGTAGAATGTCCTTATGACGGAGGAAATTTTAAAAATAAAAGAAAGAAAGTGCCTGCCATGGAATAGACATTTATATTTAGATCTTGATGAATCCTAGAAAATTTGGGGGTAATGGAAGGTGAAAGCTTAGCTCTCCATTTTCTTTTCCTGGGCTAGTTCTGTGTTCACCAAAACAGGCTAAGAAAAGCAACAGAGGTATAGTAACAAACTTGGGGACAGTGGAAAATGTTTGAGATAGTCTTTACATAGAATTAAATGCTAGCTATCCTTAAAGAAATAAAGGTGTTACTGAAGATTTGAATGTAGTTGGAAGACTGGTGTTGTATTTGCCCTTATCTGGTCCTGTGACTTTCCCCAACATCAGCAGCACAGTTCAGTACTGTACTTCTTCAGGTGTCGTTACAGTTATCAACGAGATGACAGTTGGAGTGATTTGCAGTAGTTCCAGGGACATTAAATCAGAAGGGTTTCTGTAAACTGGGAGAATAAAAAGCAGTTGGGATCATAGTGCAGTTTAAAAAGGTAGTTGAGTAATCCAACCATGAACTATTGCAAGCAAAGTAGGTTTAGAGGGTTTTAGAGTGTGATGGTGGAAGAATTGTGGGAGAATGAGACTGCCACGGGCATTTGTTTTGCTCATGTATGTGTTGCTTTGTCACTTGTGGGATCCCTGCCTCCATGACCATAAACAGCCCTCATCCCTACCAGCCCTACAAATTTCATCACAGACTGATAGCTGAGGAGAGTGTAGATTCTCCAGATTTGACATAGTCTAGAATTTCTCAAGCCATCTGTGATTCCCAGCAGAATCCAGTGTATTTCTTGCCAGGACTGAATGCTATACTTAAGTTGGTAGGTGAAAGATTCACAGGTATAGACCAGAATTTAAATTCTGTGTTTTCTTCCAAGGGAGTTTTGCTATTTACAATCCATTAATTTCACCATATTGGAAATCCCTGCCTATGTCTACTACTTCCACCTTTCAGTCTTTTCATTTTTAATTTTAGCACATATGCATTTCTACCACCAAATAAGGTAAAGGGGATGAATAAAAGTAAACACAGAAAACAAAACAAAAATGCTAGCAATTGTGTTAGAAAAGAAGAGCTATTGAGAATAGAAATGTATACAAATATGTTTAAATTAATAAATAGAAAATAATTTTAGCCTTCAAGTCAGTCAGTTTGCTTCCAATACTAGTTTTGCCAATATAACTTGCCTAATGTCGAATGACCAAACCTGTTGGAACCTCAGTATATTTATTCTTAAAATCAGTGATTTTACTAGCTTAGCTTTAAGCTGCTTGTCTAACTAGAAATTCTATAGCAGATTATCAGGTTTTTTTTCTTTTAATCAATCAGTTGATTTTTCATCTGTTTCTTAAATTTATTGAAGACCCCATAATCTTGTCAGATTCATTTAAAAATGTCATGTACACCATTTAGAACCTACCATTTACCTACCAATTCTGAATTTTTCCTTGAAATTTCTCATGTTTTTCTAATTTAACATATTAGCAATAGAAAATTATGTCTTACTGTAAAACTGAAAAATTTTATCATTATTTATTACTTCTTTTTATTACCTTTAGTGCCCTTTCCCCTAGAGACTACTTTTTGAGGTGATAATATAGAACACTAACTTTCTTTTTTGTATCTGTTGATTGGTACTCTTTTGTTTACTATAGGCATAGGAATATCTTTCAATTCATTCTGATATCTTTATCTTTTAATTTTAGAATCTAGCCCTTTTATATTTATTGAAATTGATAAATATGAAATTATTTCTCCTATTCTTTGTTGGGGTTTTTGTTTGCTACCCTTTTCTATATGCTATTTTTCTGCTTTCTTGACTTTTTAAAAATCAACACAGTGTGTTTTCATATGCTTGTTTGTCTCCTCCCCAGGCCTCACATAATTCCTGTCTAAGAGTTTGAAAGTTAACACATTCTACTTCTACTCTTAGTGGTTATTTTAAAAATGTTTATTTAACTTTACATGTCCAGAATTAAGAAACATCTATTCTCTCTTCTCAATTTGAAGCAATTAGAGTATTTTCTTTCCATACTTATATTTCTAAATATCTTAATATAAACATTTAATATTCAAAAAATTGATATTTTTATGCCATCCTATTTTGTTTAGATTACCTTATGCTTGCCATTTTTTTTTTCTGATGACCTTTACTCTCTCACTCTTAGATCTTCCTTTTTAATGATTTTTAACATTTTTGCACAGTTTACCTACTGGAAGTTATTTTGAAAGCACTATTTGTAATTAGCTCTTTCAATTTTCCCTATTGTTTTATTTCTGAAATTTAAAAATTGCAATTACATGTAGGAAGTTAGATTTTCTCAGAATACTTAAGATTTTATTCCACAGCCTTCTAGCTCTCATTGCTGTTTCTGCAAAGTCAGATATTATATTGTTTCTTTTAATCTATCTTTATTCTCAGTGAGTTTTTCTTTCATTTCAGTAGTACATGGCAAGATGCCTTTGGAAGTGTTATTCTTTAGATTACTTGGGCTTCAAATGTGATAATTTCATTAATATTAGTTACTGCATTGAATTTTGTCTTTCTCCTATACATTTTATCATCCACTTCTGGAATTCAAATCACCTATCTTAGATTTCTAACTCTATTATATCTTTTAGCACGCCTTTATATTTTGCATTTTAAAAATTTCTTTGTGTTGATTTGTGAACAGTTTCTTCAGGTCTGTCTTCAATTTCATTAATTCCTTCTCTTTACTTGTGAATAATCCACTATTTAATTATTCCAAACAGTTTGTAATTTCAATTTTTCCATTTTTATTTCTGTGACCTTCTTTTGTAATACTTCCTTAAGATTTGTGATAATTTCTTGTTCTTTGGTAACACTTTTTATTCTCATTTATTTCTTTAAACATTTGCTAATTTTATATCTTACATATAATATTTACAATATCTAGGGTCTATTGATGTTAATAATTCTACTGAAGATAACTAATGTTAGCTCATTTCTGCAGGTGTTTTATGATTTTCCCTTTAGTCTAAGTTTGTATGCCTTGGAATATTATTGGTGAAAAAAATTTAATGTGTCTGGATGTTTGTGCCTATTCTAGATTCCCCAGGATATACTGACTTTACAACATTTTCAACTAAATATGATCTTCAATTTCGAGGTGATGTAAAGAGAATGCAAATTAAATATCTAAGCCCATGTATCTTGGTATAAACAATTGTTATTATATATACTTACCAATCTATTGTGGCCTAAGTCAACCAATCGATCAATTATCTATTATCTATCTATTATCTATCATCTATCATCTATCTATCTATTATCTATTATCTATCATCTGTCTTTAATTCTCTTGCATTCTCTACCTGTTTTGACTTGGATATAATGTGTTCCTCAAAATGTCCTGTTAATGCAGGAATAGTCAGAAGGGAAATTTATGAGAGCTATAACCTAATCAATCCGTCCTAGTTTGAACAGACTAATTGGATGAGAACTGTAGGCAGACTGGGCATGACTGGAGGAGGTAGCCCCTGGGAGTTCATCTTCCCAGTCACCATGAACTGAGTAGTTTCCCACTGCAACACCTTCCACTATGATGTTCTACCTCACCTTTCACCCAAAACAATGGAATCAGTCAACCATGGACTGAACCACTGGAACTGTGAGGAAAAATAAATTTTTCCTTCTCTCAACTTTCTTATCAGGTATTTTGGTCCCAGCAATGAGAAGTTGACTGTCATGCTATCTAATCACATTGTTTTGTTTTTAAATTTTATTATTTGTTTTAATTATCTTTATAATGTTGGATGTCAAATCTAGGGTCTTGTGCATACCAGGTCAGTGCTTTCCCACTGAGTCATAGCCCTGGTCCTATTATTTTATTTTTAATTTTAATATCACCCTTTGATCATCTCTCAAGAGGTATAACCTAATGTACAGATTTAAAGTCTGACTTATTACCTTGCAGAGACCTTAGTCTTTGAATTCAGTCCTCCTCCCAAAGATCATTTAAAAGAAAATTTTAGGTCTCTGGTGATTGGTAAGCGTTCTAAGCAATCATAGGCTTTAGTGCTGGCGTGACTCCCTGAATTTTTTTATTTCTCATTATTTTGACTTAGAATATTCTTTTTTCTATTGAAAGTGCATGTTAATTTGATATTTTATATTTTTTACAGTTTATTTCCAAAAATCTGTTTACTTATGTTTCATATAAAGAAGTAAGACTTTACAAACATATCAGTTTCTTCCATCATTTAAGTCAAGGGTAAAATATGACCTTCAGGTCAAATATAGCACATTCCTATTTTTTGTAAAGAAATTTTTAAAGGAGCACAGCCATGTTCATTTATACATATATTTTTATGGTTCTTTTGTGCTACCAAAGGAGAGTTGAGTAGTTGCGACAGAGACCACATTGCCTGCAGAACTGAAAAGATTTACTAAATCTTTTTTTTACAAAATAAGTTTTCTGTGCCCTGCATCTAAATCATCAGCAACTTGTTTATCTCATAACAAAAATCTAAACTGAATAAAACAGCAAAGTTTTGTGTAATCTGGGGATCCATTTACTTAACGTATGCATGTGTTCCATATAGGTTTTTAATATCACACAGCAGATTTGAACTCCTTTGATGGTACGAGCTACATATTTAAAAGGTTTTAGGAGCATATCCATCATAGGAATATACTTAATAAATGCCTTTGATGATGATGATGGTGATGGTGATGATGATATCTTGAATTCCCATAATTTTCTAATCTATGACAGATATAAGAACAGATATCATTTAAGAGAGTTAAATGTACTTGTCAAGTCATTTTGGAATGTGGTAAATCACCTTAATTGGGTACGTTTTGCCTCCAGGAATCTTAACTGCTTATGTTCTCTGACACCCTTCCTGATAAAGCTCATTGCCATAGATTAAAGCTGTGAGTGTTCCTTACTTTCCAACATTACAGCTTTTTATTACAGGGAAAGATCTATACTATTTATGTAATACCCCATGTTCTTCCACAAAAGAAGAAATACTCCTTTGCATGGAAATAATACAATATTCTAATGATAGCCCATCTCTACCTATTTTTTGAGCACACATAGCTCAATTATTCTGGTAGACACAGAAAAACAGATAACACTCTACACTTTTTTTTTTTTTTAAAGAGGTAAGTTCCTTTTGAAACCACTCCTAACATAATATGGAGATATAGCCTGCAAATGGAAAAGAAATAGCTGAATGGAAAATATCCTCATAAAGGAAAAAGAGAAATACATTAAGAAATTTTAGTCCTAGAATTGGGAACACAGCACTTGGTGAGAGAAGTCAGAAGGAGTGAAGGAATAAATGGCATTTGCTGGATAGAAGCAAGTGCCAACTGAAATGAATATAGAACTCTTGTAAAATGTCCTTGATGGAGGGATAGTGTAGTATATATAAGGGACAGTTGGCATTTGCTGAAACACATGAGTGACATGTCCCAGAGGAAGAAGGGAAGTGCAGGGCATAATGGCAGCTAGCGCAGAGAGTCTGGACAGCAGGTTTTCTGCAGAGCAATGTTGTTCGTGGCTAGTAGTGATCTGTGGAAAATGTAAGTGAACAGTTTTGACAGAGCAGCCTGTGAAAGGGAATAAACTAACTAGAATATCTGGCTGCCATGCAACTGACTAAGGGGAAGCTATATGGTTTCAAAGTCATGCTGTAATCTCTTTGGAAACCAGGCAGTAATTCTGAGGAAGGAAAAGAAGGAATACATTCTGAAACAGAAGAGAATGGCATAGCATTTAAATCCAATGCATTTAACTGGCATTTATATGACAATCATTTATGTTAGGAAGAAGGTTGTTGATTACTAATGAATAAGTTGCAAATATTATAATGTGCAAAACTTATTTCCTTATTTCACTGCCTAAGCTATTTTCATTGATGTGATTTTCTTAAAGTAAAGAGTATTTTCTGTGTGAGTTTCAAGCACAGAACAGAGAAAAGGAACTGGTAGAGAGAAGTGCAGCAGAGGTGATTCTGATTATGAAGAACAAGATTCTAATTTAAACAGAACTTATAAACTCAAAGCACAGACCACTGACAATGTGCATTGAATATATGTGCTGTGGTCCAACATAAATAGATTTCTCAATGTTAACAGAAATATGTCAGAGAATTGCTTTGCAAATGTTAAATGCTATATCAAGGTCAATGTTGCCAAGAATATCCATGAGTGCTATTTTAAAGTGTCATTATAAAGAAAAAACAGTAATGTCTCTCTGGGGGTTCTTAATAATAACCCTAGAATTTCAGTTCCACAGACAAGAAACACAAGATTTTTCCTAAAGAATCATTATTTTAGGAATCTCATTTCTGGCCCAAACTTACCCATGTTTTATTGACCATCCAACTTTGGTACAAGGGTATCTGTTTTAAATGATGGTTCCTAACATGGCACTGAATATTTGAAATATAATATCTTTCTTAGATCTGTTTGTGATTTAGCATTCTTACAATATATCTTATTATAGAGGCTATTATTTTCATAAATCCCATAAACATTGAATAAATATTTGCAAGGAGGGTTTAATAGATGACATTGAAATGATTCAACACAGAGTATGTATAAAAAGTGTGGCAAGCTGCATATGGAAAGGGTTCTCAGAAGTGCTGACAATACTACTGAAGCAGATTACCTTAAAAGAAAACACATATGGTTCCATTTTGTGCCTTCTTGCTCAACTAAATATGTTTAGAGGCACAAGTTTGCAACCTGCTGAGTGGATCCTATTTTATCCATATGTGGATTACAGAACTGAAGAGGAGGCAGCTAAAATTCCTACTCAGTTACTTTTTAAAATTCACGATGAAAAATATGAGCAAACTACATGGATTTCCTTATTTTTCACTGTCTTAGGTTTCCCAAATTCCTTGCCCTTCAATGAGCTCCTATGGTGATGGCCTGTGAGTCCCCAAACTCTGTGACCTTTGGCCCTCTAAACTTGTAAATTTGTGTTACTGTTCAACATCACCAAATTGAGATTTTGTGTGAACACAAAGGCAATGGTAGCCAAGTTTCCCTTCGTCTCTATCTACAATTCCCCCATCAGCGTATACCACTCTTTTCCACTATAAAACAAGCACCCCAGATCCACTTTCTCTGCAGTCACTGTCCAACACTTAGACTTGTTCACAGTGTTGTCTACCCCCACCATCTCCAAGAACTTCCTGCCCAAATTCTCCTTAAAACACTTCAATCTGGCTTCTACTGAAAAATGTTTTGAAAAGTAACTTAGGTTTAGTCATTAATGACTTTTATATTGTCAATTTTGGTCATTTTTTTATTCTGTTTCTCACATTTTCTTTTTTTATTTTCTTTTCTGTTCCTTTCTTTTTTTTTTTTTTTTTTTTTTTTTTGATACTGGAGATTGAACCCAGGGGTGCTTTATCACTCTTAGCCACATTCCAGCCTTTTTATTTCTAATTTTGAAACAGGGTCACACTAAGTTGCTTAGGGCCTTGCTACGTTGCTGAGGATGCCTTTGAACTTGCAATCCTCCTGCCTCAGTCTTCTAAACTGCTGAGATTACAGGTGTGTGCGTGCACCATGCCTGACTTGAACCTCTCTTTTTTTTGATCTCTCAATGTTGACGATTCCCTTCTTCTTGATACACCTTCATAGCATCCATAACATTGCAATTTCTGATGTGTGTGTTTTTCTTACACCTCTGTAACCCCTCCTGCACCTCATCCTCTTGTAGTTTTTGTTCCTCAAAGCTCTGTGCAGATTTCTGCACTCTTCAAAAACATTGCTCATCCATTACTCTGGCTTCCATCACCATCTACAGAAACACTAGATTATATCCACCCTAGGCTCCTCGCCTGAGCTACAGATTGATGTATCTCCTGTGTATTTGCTATCCCCTTCTCCATATCTCAGAAGAAACATCAGGATGAATAGGCCACACATCATGGTCCTAACACATGGCAGCACTCTTGCAGCTGTACAAGTCAGACACAGGGCTGAACCTTGACACCACTCTTCCAGAGGATCTGCTGTGGGCCCACTTTTGTCTCCTTCTATCTCTGGAACACATCCACTTCTTTCCAGTCTTTCTCCTACTACCACCCAATCTAGGTGTTTCACCTGTTCTTGCTCAGAAATACACCTTGATTTCTGCCTTCATTTGATAACACTCATTGTCTTTTTATATTATCTTGAAATACTGGAAAATGTACCTAACAAGACTCATTACCACCAAGTTTTCTCCAATTCCAACAACCATTCAAAATAACTTCAGTTGTTTTCCTCAAAATTTTTGTTTTTTTAGTTTTGAAAAAGAAAAGAAATATAAATTACTGACAGGTCCCAAGATTTATTTGATCCCTTTTGCAAATAAAAAAATCATCCAATACCTTATCTTAGCTGTGAGCTTCACAAATCACCCAGTCTCAGTTTATAATATCCACCAACTTTACCAATTCTGACTACAAGCCTTGATGAAGTTCCCTGTCACCTTTCTCTGGGCTTGCCTATTCCTTTTATGATTCTAAAAGCTTAGGGATTCCTCTGTCTTGCACATGCCTCTTCTTTCTTCCAGACACAAGTCAAATGTTATTTGAAACTGTCTTTGATTTCATCAGATAGATAGTTAGTCATCTGTGCATCTCCATCTCTTGATACATATATCTGAATTAGTATGTACCATGCTGTGGCTTCAATTCTCTATTTATATGTTTGTTCTTCCCCAAAGACTGAATTTTATGATATCAAGGATGATTTTAGTCATTAGTTAGTGTTTATCACCTAGCACAGTGTCTGGCCCATAATAAGTGCTCAACAAAATTTTTGACCTACAGTATTTGAATATTTATAAAACTATAAGATATAAATAAAGGTATAAGGATACAGCGGAACTAGGAATATTAGGATGCTTATATTTAAGGCCTGGAGAAGTTAAAATCAAGATCAAATAGTGATGAAATATTAATAAATAAAATATCAGAACCAACACCAAGGGGGAAGAGCACTTACCGATACTTCATCCTTTTCTTTGACATTGCAATTTCCAGATTTTTGATTAGGGAAGATCACGGAGATCACTGGTCTCCTGGTTCCTGCTTTTATTTTATGGTTGCGAACTTGTCCATTTGCTGCCAAGAACTGAGAGTCCATGCTATTTGATTGCACTTTGAACTGCGGTCTTTTGGTCCCTTAGCAATCTTTTTATTTTTTTTAAATTTACATCAACTGTAGGCAGCTTTAATCCCAGTTTTGTGGTCTTAGAGTGAGACATCTCTTCAGATTTCTGTTAGTTGTTTCCTTAACTGATCAACTGTGATTTCTGTCCTTTGCAAAATTGACTTGAAAAACTGCTACCTATATATAAAATTAAGAAAATTATGACACCATTGAAGATTTTGAAATGTTTTCCTGAGAAAACATTATGGCTCTCACTTTTTTCTTTATACATTATCTTCTAATCTCAAAAGATATTGGCTCCCTTGGAGAGTGGTCTGGGCTGTCTTCCACTTACATTTAGTTCATGTGTTTATTTTCCATGGATAACTTTAATACCATTTTTTAAAAAAATCAGTTGGTACATACTGAAGATGGGTTGACAAAATTTGCAAATTCACAGTTCTTGTGACACCTTCAATAATGATATTTGCTTTGAAAAAATATCATAATGGTACTTTGGAAGCCCCATTAAAATAGATAACCATAAATAGTTTTAATTTACTACACTAATCATACCTGAAATTATTCATGGTAGAGGAATTATCCTAAAATGTGTGATTGAAAAGTAGATAGTGGGTGGACATTAACTCCCTGGGGCTTCATGCTACATAAATTGATTTCTCACGAATTGCACTTTAGATACATTTCTTTTTGAATGATATGCATTTTCTTTGAAACAAAATATGAGGAAAAAGGTACAGTTAGTCAATAAATGATTTCACAAGAAGTGCGCTGTTTCTGAAATTCTTAAACTCTATATACACTTGAACCTGTGATTTCAGATCTGCTTTGTGTACCTTTATAAATGACCTTTGTATATAAAAGAATTTATATTTCGTATAAAATTGTTGTTTTTCTTACTGTCATATAACTTTTTATTATAATCATATACTGTGATTATATAGTAAAATGAAAACAATTGACATTTGAGAGTTCTCAGTCCTGAATTAAATTCAGCATATCATTATAATATCCAATGCTTGCCTTCATCCCAATGCATTCAAGAAAAGGGATTGAACTTAATAAAAATAATTCCAGTTAAATATCTCTCTATATTCTGCTTTTTTACCTATATTCTGCTTCTGAACCTTCATAGAAAGTGAATACATAAACAAATGAATGAATGAATGAATGTGTGAGCAAATGCAATTAGAACATCTTAAGTGAATTCCCTCTTCGTCTTGAGTTCCTTTGGAAAATACTGTGTGGACTTCTAAGGACAAGTTACTTCCTAAAGCAGATGTGTGCCCTATTGCCCCCACCCTCACCCCATCATCTCACACACACATGCACATAGTACAGTTTTCTGTTATTTTTTTTAACAAGGGCTCATTCAGGAATCATTATGTATTTTTTCTTATATTTACATTTACTTTTTATCAGTAGGGCAAATAAGTTTCCTTATTGAATTCTTCAAAATCTTTATTTTCAAATGCATTTAAAAATTAAGTAGGACACTTATAGTCACCTTTTAAATACATATGTATGTTATGTGTATGTATACACACAAATATGTAAATATATATATATGCTTACATAAGTATGGATGCAGTCATGCTTGTTAGCCTTAATTGTTTATTTAGAAGAGTTCCTCAAAATTTTACAAATAAAGAATCTTTAGAAGTAATAATTTATCTAAATTTTAGTTAAATTTAGAAGTGAATACAAATTTGAGATACTTTTTTGAGCTATAAACAGCAAATAATTGAGGATATAAAACTCTATTTGAGTCAATATAGGATATTTCTAGTACAGTCGAAGTTCTTTGGGGGATGAAACAGAAATTAAATGAGGCTCTATACACATTATATTCCTGAAACAAATACCTAATAATTGAGAAATGAATACAGTTCAAATAATAGATATATAACTTGACACACTGACAAAACTTCCTTTTTTGATATTAAACTCTCCATAGCCTAAGATAAAAAATAAATGAATTATTGCATTGCTATTTATCCTGGCAATGGAAAAGTTGTAGAGGAATTGAGGGAGTTAATGGAAAATTAATAATAAAAAAGAAGGGCAAAAATGATACCAATAATAGGTTGGATGAGATATTGGGTCATAGACATTTATATAGTCAAGAGAGGAGAAGATTGAGGGGGATTTGATCACAGTCTATAAATACCTTGCAAGTATCTGTATAAATGAAAAAATGTGATTATTCAAAGCATCAGAAGATGGAAGGACAAGAAGCACTCATCTGAAACTAAAGAGAATGTTTCAGCCTTGCATTATATTAAGAAATACTCTGCAACAGTAAGAGAATTTGGCATTAGAAATAAAAATCAAGGACGATACATAAAGTTTAGAGAAGGATTGAAAATGATGTACCTCTAAGCACAGAGAGTAAATCAGAAACCATGAAGGGAAGAATGGAAACTGTGAAGCTCCCAGGATCAGAAGACATACTTGTTCATGCTAGCTATTGCTCTTTCTGTTATGTGTAATTCTGCAGCAATTTTCATTCTGGGAAAAATAAACAAACAAACAAACAAAAAAAAAACTATACCAAACCTTGAAAAATTCCCCAGATGGGGGTCTTGTTCAGGGGTACACCACTTGCCACCATATGAGATCCTGGGTTCAATTCCTAGAACCAACAAAAAACAAAATTCAACCTGTATTATGACCAATTCTTCTAGTGTAGTTATCACTCAACAATTTCTAGTAATTGGTTGTGTACTTACATTTGATAAGTGTCCACACAGCAATTGCTGGTGGCTGGAGTTTAGGACAACTGATTCACACGCATTTCCTGACTCCCATAGAGAAAACCACAGGTTGACCATCTCCTAAAGTAAATGGGAAGTAATAATAGCAAAGACATGCCTGAAAGAAATCTATTTCTTTCCATGAGCAAAACTTTTCTGAGGAAAAAAAAAAAAAAAGTAAGTACACTAATAAATTATTTCTGTCTTTAAAAAAAAAAAAAAACAGAACAGAAATAAATGTTAATCCTCTAATTAAATAAGGAACAATTCATTATTTGTTACTTTCAGACTGTGGTGTCATTCAAACTTGAAGTGTTACTTGTTTACTTTGCTCATTCTTTCTCTTTTGAGTGAAACTTCTGTGACCTTACCAAAAGCTCTGGAGTATTTTTAGTTTTTAGAGAGTTTCTTTAAGGAGTAAGACGAGACTTTTTGTTCCCTTGGCATAAGATATAGTCAAAGGTGAATGAATAAAGAACTTATTGCAACCAAAGAAGTGCTTAGCTAATATTCAATGAGAGGAATTTGCTGTAGACCCAACTGTTCAATTCTCTCTAAAACAAACAAAAGATGAAATAAAAAAAGAGAAAACTCACCTTCCATGTATCAAGAACTGTATTAGTAGATTTAAGAATGTAAGAAAAAGGCTGAGTAAGGTGGTACACGTCTGTAATCCCAGGGGCTCTGAAGGCTGAGGCAGGAGGATGGAGTGTTCAAAGTCAGCCTCAGCAAAAGTGAGGTGCTAAGCAACTCAGTGAGACCCTGTCTCTAAATAAAATACAAAATAGGACTTAGGGATGTGACTCAGTGGTTGAGTGCCTCTGAGTTTAATCCCCAGTTTAAAAATAAATAAATAAATAAAGAAGAATGCAGGGAAAGTTCTAGGTAAAGATGATTTTGATCCAACCCAGGTAGTAGTACTGGATTGTTTCTACTTCCCTAGTTTCTCTACATATTGTATTGTAATGATCAAAGATACACAGGTGGGAGATGGAGATTTTTCACAGATAAAGACTGGTTATCCCAAAGTTTTCATAAATAGGAGATTACTGGAATGTGAATGCCTTACTGTTGAGAAGGCTGACTATATTGCAAGGCTAGGTAGAAAAATAAATGGAACCAGAAAGATATGATGTCTTTGGAGAACAGAGAATGTTTCCAAAGAACATGCTAAGAAAAACATAGATTCAGGAGGAACCAAAACCTACAGAAAATGGAAATCCCACAGACAATGAAAAAAAAAAAAAACAACACCTAAATTTGACTTCTAAACTTTCTAACCTGAAATTGGAATGGAGCAGTCATTTGGTCACTATGAGCGAATGGAAGTACAGGTGATTGTCAGCAAGAAAGTTGAAAGTTCTTACCTTTAAATGAAGTATTTTAATAAATGATTCTTAGAGTTGTTTAGATATTCTTTCTATGCTTTGAGAATTATGTAACCAAAAGCACAAATATCTTAAAACTTCAATAAATGGAATGGACTCAAACTAAAAAGCTTTTTCTCAGCAAAGGATACAATCAAGAACATGAAGAGAGAGCCTACAGAGTGGGAGAAAATATTTTCCACAAGCACTTCAGATAGGGCACTTATCTCCAAAATTTATAAAGAACTTACAAAACTTTACAACAAAAATAGAAAGAACCCAATCAATAAATGGGCCAAGGAACTGGACACTTTACAGAAGAAGACACACAGGCAATACGAAAAAGTGTTCAACATCTCTTGTAATTAGAGAAATGCAAATTAAAACAACTCTAAGATTTCATCTTACTCCAATTAGAATGGCTTTTATCAAGAACACAAACAATAATAGATGTTGGCGTGGATGTGGGGAAAAAAGCACACTTTTACATTGCTGGTGGAGTTGCAAATTGGTGCAGCCACTCCAGAAGCAGTATGGAGAATCCTAAGAAAACTTGGAATGGACCCACCTTTTACCCAGTTATCCCACTCCTCTGTTTATACCCAAAGGACCTAAAATCAGCAAACTACAGTAACACATCCACATCAATGTTTATAGCAGCTCAGTTCACAATAGCTAGATTGTGGAACCAACTTAGATGCCCTTCAACAGATGAATGGATAAAGAAACACTGGTATATATACACAATGGAATACTATTCAGCCATAAAGAAGAATAATATTATGGCATTTGCAAATGAATGGATGGAATTGGAGAATATCATGCTAAGTGAAATAAGCCAAACTCAAAAAACCAAAGGCCGAATATTTTCCCTGACAAGTGGAGGATGATATATAATGGGGGTGGGGGTGGGGAATGAGAGAATAATGGGGGAACTTTAGAATATGCAGAAGAAAATGAGAGGGAGGGGGGTATGAAAAATGGTGGAATGAAACAGACATCATTACCCTATGTACATGTATGATTACACAAATGGTATGAATCTACATTGTGTACAACCACAGAAACTAAAGGATGTACCCCATTTGTGTACAATGTACACAAATGTGTACAATGAATCAAAATGCAGTCTGTAAAAAATTAAAAGATAAATAAAAAAATACAAAAAAAACTTCATGTGTTCAAGTGAAGCAAATCTTTTCCTTTGACTTTCATATTTACAGCATGAAAACTCAAGCTTAAAATTAAATATGATCCAATCTTGTACAAATATTCTCTTATAGTCTATAATTAGATCAGTTAGAACAGCTCTTGATTATTGAATGTCACTGTCTTGGGCTTAATATCAAACATGTGACAAATGTTTTAAAATAAATAAAAAAGCTAGAATCTATAAAAAGGATGCACAGTACATGATCTTACTATATTACCTTTATGACTTCTCTGTTTTGCTCCATGTAGAAATGAACATACAGCTTCTGCTTCAGTGACTGGTAAAACAGCACAATTTAAAATTCTTCCTCTTTCACTCCCTCCCCCATCCTTTCTCCCCAATCCTGACCTCTCCTTCTCTTTCTTCTTCCTCTCAGCGCACACACACACACACACACACACACACACACACACACACCCATACACTTCTCTTAATCACCTAATTTGAAATGTTACTTAATAAGTTTTAATCAATTATGTCCCATACTTAAGACTGGCCTATAATATTATTTCTTAAATTGCGTATTTTAGAGGACTTCAGTGCCTAACTAATGGAATTCTTAAAAAACCTATCAAAGTGTTTCAGAACATAAGAAATATATCAATTGGACAGAAACAGTTCTTCATTATGCTTTACACACAATTTTGCTCAACTGCTTATTTTAATTAGAGCAGAACTCTAGCTTCTGCTCATTGGTTTAGCATGAGCAATAAAATGAAGTTTATTTAATTTTCTAAAATAAGTAAAGCAGAGTAAAGTTAATTAAAAGTTAATTACAGAATAATGAATCATCTAGCCTTGTGTGTGCTAGTGTTGCCCAGATGATTAGATGCTGTCCTTCCTGAATACACTTCCATTCCCCTAAGCTGGGGCTTCCTTCATTCACTATAAGAATTTTCATTTGTGTATTTTGCTTGAAAACTTGGGGTTGTCTTTTTCTGAAGGTATCTCCTTAGGAAAAACAGAGGTACACACACACCTTCCTAGTTTCTCTCCTTTTATATGCATTCCTTGGGCATAATTTTCATTTAGACTTCTGATTGCCTTTTAAATTTGACAGAATATACCTATAAAATTCGTTAGTAATTGTTTCATTTCCCGGCATGGCATGTGTAGTTAACCTTGAAAGACAGATTGGGCGTTAGCTGTAGTGAACCCAACCTTTGCCAGTATCGCAAAGGTCATGGATCTGTCTCCCTGGTCCTGTGTCTTTAAATAGAAGGTTTTGTACATATTGGAATTAGAATGCTTTTACTGCTCATTAATTCATCATTAAAATGATGTTAACTAATCATTCTCTATAAAAGTCTGGTGTTCAGATTTTCTGGCATGAACAGCCTCGACTTGGCTCCCAGCCACTTCTGACTGGCTGAAAACAACAGTATTCATGTTTGTTGTAGACTTAAATCTTTTTGTAAAATTTTATTGTAAGTAGCAATTCTTATCAACTTTCATTTGGAATATGAGTTGTTCTGAAAGTAGCTTCTTTTTTATCAATGGATCAAAGTATGGAGTTTAACTTAAGAACAGACTTCATGTAACATAAGGAATAATGCATTATGAACATTACATCCTCATTCAGTCATACTTTCTGTATTGTGACATATTATATACTAAGAGGTTGTACAAATGTTGCCACTTAAAATATGGAAAGAAAATGAATCCTTGCAATTCAGTCTATTTAGGTATAATACAACACACTCACTTTGGCTGTTAGTCACTCACTGATTTTATGTCCAATCTGTTGAAGAAGCTACAGACTATTCATTTTGCAAAATTATATGAAATTCAGTAGCACAAATGCATTATGACTAACCAGAAACAACTGAGTTTCTGAGTCCATCTTTAAAAGTTGATTATGTATTCAATATTTTTGGCAATATAGAAATATTATATACCCATATTTTTTTCAACCTCTGCTTAATGATGCATATAGAAGTATTTATTTTCCGACATCTTGTTAACCAGATATGAAGCATTAAAAAAATAATTGGGGAAAATCTGATTTAAAAAAGTTTCAGGAGATGTTTGAAGCAGGAACTGAGAGAGATTGGAAGAGAGAATGCCCATTCACCCTCATTCTCAATATTTCCCTAACAGTGTGCCTATCTTCCTTGTCCTCAGTGTTTTCGCATTCTTTTAGGATTTATTTCCCCTGTCTTTATGTTTTAGTTATGTGTGCAATTTTTTTCTTAATTATTGTAGTATAATTTTCTAGGTCTCAAATTTCAAGTTTTAAAATAATTGGAATAGAGGATCAAAAAAGAAGAGACAGGCTGGGGAGATAACTCAGTTGGTAGAGACTCGCAAGCACAAGGCCCTGGGTTCAATCCCCAGCACCACGGAAAAAAAAAAAAAAAGCCTTCAGTTTAGAAATGCTGACTTATTTCACCTATCATGTTAAAATGTTGGTTTAAAAGTTTGTGTTCATGTTCATCTTGAAAACACAGATATTGATCGTACTTTTCATTTGTTTATGAAAAAATAAGTGCCGAACTGGGGAAAGTGTCATTGGAAAAGGGGTATTATGCACTACCCCAACCTCTTAGCATTATAGTTTATATGGCATGATTTTTTAGATGTTTGACTCAAACAACTATTTTTAATCATGTCTAAGCTTTTGATCGATAATATAAAACTGCCATAAAATGAACGATGGTAGTTTGATATAACTGAGAAGAAAAAAACACTATACACAGTATAAATGGAAATGAACTTTTTTTCCTTTTTAATAGAAAGAGAGATGGATCAAATAGATACCAAAATGTGCTGAGTTTATATAAATAGTTTCATACTGTCTTCATTGTTGGAATCTCACCAAGTTTGGGAGTGTTTCATTCTTCCGAGAGGTAAATATGTGTATTATAAGTTCCAAATAAGCTCCAATTCTAATGATCACAAAATATCCTTATGAGAAATAACCCAAGATAAAAAATGTTATGGATTATAATGCATTCTCTTTTTCAATCTTTTTCAATCTCTCTCTCTCTCTCTTTCTCTCTCTCTCTCTCTCTCTCTATATATATATATATACACACACACACATAGATCTAAGGATCTATTGTTTTTTATTGTTTAACCAATGTATACATGTTTATAATGCAAATTTTACTATTTATGTCTGATTACCACCATGAATGAATAAGCAAATATACATTTTTTATGTCAAGAGCATCCAATTAACTTATAAATTTAGTTCAAAATATGACTGGCAGTAGTGACATTAGAAACAAAACATTAAATTTCTGTATATTAGTACAATTTGTTCCATAATTCAGTAAATCCAAATGTTCATATAAATTTTCATATATTGAACCAATTATTTTGTGCTTTTGCATATTCATTTACTGAAACGAAGTTTTAAATATTTTGAAAATTTTCAGGATAAAAATGCAGCACCATATGTGAAAACCATGAGAAACCAAGATGAAGTCACAATCCTCATATAAACAATAGACCAAAATGTGTGCATACGTATGAAATAAAATGTGTTAAAATAATACTGATAATAATCAAGATAATTAGAACAGCTAGTTCATAATTATTAGCCAAAGATAGAATGCAAAAACCAAATAAGTAAGCAAATTTTAAGGCAGTTAGTACAGTAGGGCAGAATGTGTTTCTTTTGTGTATATGTAAGAGATGAATAGTAGGAAACCAATGGACATAATATGTTTGTTAACATTTTTTCTCTGCTTCATAGAAACTTTCTGCTCAATATGCTATAAGAAAACAGAAATTATGCAGAATTAGTCTCAAATGTCTTTAACTCTGCCAGCTAAATTAATCTCTGAAGGAAAATATAAATTCATAAACCATTGCCGATCTGTGAATGTTGTTCAGGGACTTGTGTAACACAGCAACCCGCTGAACAGATTGGCAGCACAGTCCTACTCTAGCATAGTTTTTGCTGAAAGAAAAAAAAAAAAAAAAAAAAACTTTTGCTGGATTTAGCCCAGTACTGGCATTCCTGTTTCCAGAATCCAAACAAGAATCTGCCGCCTGTTTCAGATTCAAGACTCTGTTGTAGAAGAAGGCATGGTAGTAGCATTTCTAAAAGGTGAATGGAAAACCAGTAACCCTGTCATAAGGACAGCATTGGTGTACTTTCTAACTTCCTTCTGTACTACTTCTTTAATTTCATGTAGACCCCTTTCCTTTCTCAACAGTTTCCTCACTATTCCTCAAACATGTCTGTCAGGCTCCTTCCCTGTGGTCTTCATGGCCAATGCCTCTTCATAAAGCACTCACTTCCTGAATATCTGTATGTTCCTTCCTAAGCCTTCTCTGACTGCCCTGCTTTGAAATTGAAAACCCTCCTCAGTTCTTCCAATGGTCCCTCTCTGTTTTAATTTCTCCATAGTATTTATCCATACTAACATACTAATTTACTTATCTGTCTCTTTAAAGCCTAGAAGTGTCTCTAAACACTAAAATGTATGCTCTCTGCAGACAGAGGTTTATATTTGTTTATTTATTGTGCTCCCCAGTGTGAGAACAGTGTCTGACCCTTATTGCAACTCAGTAAACATTTCTTGAATGAAAGAGTATGAATTATTAAAGAAAAGAGAAGTGATTCTTTTCTAAAAGAATGGCATGAGCAGAAGACAACTCTTTCCAACTATTTCAATCTAAGTTATAGAACTTGCAGCAAGCTAACTCCAACTCCTAGCCCGATTCTCAGTGTGTTATTGACTCAGTCAGATAGGTTTTTCGCCATTTGCAGACCATAAAATTTCCTCTGCTCCAGTTCCATATATTCTACACATCAAATACTAGACAAGTGCCAACTAGAGCCCACCTCTCACTTTAGCGGTATGAGGACAAGGGAAAAGAATACAATAGGCAATATAATCCTTTCCTTTTATAAAATTAAAACACTAGTTGTCTGACCATATCTCACATCTCTCCTATTCCTACAGGTCTTGAACATCAGTGAGCAGAAGCAGGACAATTTTCAGCTTAAGATTAATTAAATGATTATCAATTCCAAGAATGTTCTATAATAATACTTAAGGTCTTATGTTGACAGATACATACTTAAGCAGTCAAAGTCATAAGTAATTTTGCCTGGACAAAAACAAAACCAGGCCAGACAGAGAAATTCTCAAACATTTCATTTTAATTCACATATGCAATGACTTATTGGACAATGATCAAATAAATAAAAGAATAGAATTTACTCATTTTATGAGTTACTCTTCCAGTTAGCAAACTGGCAAATGAGATGTACTGGAGATCTTAGCCTTTCTCCAGCTAGCAGATACGTATCCCCCTAACAACAAAAGTCACTACCTTGAAAACATTTTGTAAGATTCAGCAGATACCAAAAGGCAGATGACTCTAAGATTAAATTTGCCACTGGAATAATAATAATAAAAAAATAGTAGCTTGGCATAGTGCTGCATGCCTATAATCCCAGCAATTTGGGAGATTAAGGAAGGAGGATGACCAGCTTTAGCAAGTTAGTGAGGTCCTAAGCAACCTAGTAGGACCCTGTCTCAAAATAAATAAAGAAATAAAAAGGGCTAGGAATATAGCTTGGTGGTAAATTACCCTTGGCTTCAATCCCAAGTACCAAAATTAATTAATTAATTAAAAATAGCCTGAGGATGTAGCTCAGAGGCACAGAACACTCCTGGTTTCAGTCTCCTATACCAGGAAAAAAAAAAAAAAAAAGGTAAACCATATAATGTAACATTTGAAAGGATATTACTTTCTTTTTGCAAATAACAGATTAAATTAGACCTGGCCTACATTTTTCAAAGGGGGACAAATAATATACATTTCTAATTCCAAAATTGAACCCACTCAAGTTAGAGTAGTCCCCTTTTCTCTGTAGGGTTAAGTTCCAAGACCTTCAGTGGAGGCCTAAAACCTCTGATGGTGTGTGTGTGTGTGTACACAAACACTAGAATATTTCCTTTATAGACATATACAAATTTAATGTCTTTTCTACCTTAACTAAGCACTTACATGCACTGTGGCAATAACTTTTGTAATTTGAAGTGTGACAACAAAATTAGCATGTTTCTTTACCCTTCCTCACAATCTCATTAGAAAATTTATTCTTTTTGTAGACCTTAGTGACCTTAGTGACCTCAATATATGATCTTTTTTCTTTCCCATGTGGAGAATTCTTAACTTTTCACTAAAAGGAAGGACATTATGGCTCCTCTTTTGCATATTCAAACAGCTAGCATCACAATTCTTCTGTTTGGGGGTCATTATTAAGTAAAATAAAGTTATTTTGTGAACACAGGCACTGTGATAAGGTACCATAATAGTCAATCTGATACGCTGATTTGATAGCCTGGATGGCTACTGAGTGACTAAGGAGTAATGTATACAGCAGGGATACACTGCACAAAGAACAGAACAGAGCAAGATTTCGCACTGCTCAGATGGCATGTAAATTAAGTCTTTTGAATTGTTTATTTCTGTAATTTTCCACATAATATTTTCAGACTGCAGATAATTGAAACCACAAAAAGTAAAATCATGAAATCTTAGATAAGAGGGTTTACTATAAAAATAAATATATTATTTTACCTTACATTTTTATATAGTAATTAAAATGTTGAACAACACCAAATATTAAAAAGCATGAAGCATAATCTGAATCTTATCAAATTTAATTAAGTCTATGCATTCATGCTTTCACTATACCAAAGAGTGAATTTCAGAATTAGGCCTTAGAAGTAAATGAATCAAACTGATTTGCCATTTTAAAGACAGAAGTATTCGTTATTTGAAAGACAGTGTAGCATATTGGTTAAAACTGTGGTCTTGGAATTTTCTCTACTTTCAAATCCTTCTCTGCTGAGGGCTCTGTAACCTTGAGAGAGTCACTTGATATCTCTGTTCTTTAATACATACTGTCAAGTGAGGATGAAAATAGTATCAATTTATAAGGGTTTCAAGAAGTAAATGAAATAATGCTTGTTATTAGAAACTTGTTAACATGACTGGCAAATAGTATCTTTTCAATAATTTTTTTTGTTTTAGCTGAAGGAATGATGTGAGAGAGGTGTTGTGTTGGTTCAGCATATTCTGGAAATTGCTACAGACTAAATTTCTTGGCTAAAAGGAGCAGAAAGAAGCCCCTTTCTTCACAAGAAGAATGAAGAACTTCCCAGAGAAAAGATTAGGGGTATTCTTTGTCCAGGTAATAATGATTAAGGACCCTAAATTAACCGGGATCAGAGAGGCCTCTGTGCAGTGTTCTCCTCTAAGCCACACAGTTGTAAGAGCAATAGAATTTGGAGTTAAAAGGAAAGTATTATTTAAAACATCTCTTGTCCATAACTTCATAGGCTTTCAATATAAAGGATCACCTTATCCAAACAGCCTGGGTTCATTCTGTATTATATTTTAAGAATATACAAAATAAAAAGAATATACACATTCATTCCACATGTAATGATCAAGATTTCCAACCACAGTAAGAAAATTGCCTGTTTTCTACATGCCTCAAAGACATTTAGTCCTCAACTCAATAACACCTCAACTGACTTTATAGGAAATTTTATTTAAAATGTATATGCATGAAGTTTAGAAGTCATCATTATCTACATGAAGATTTTCTCTCCAGTTTTATAATGTAAATTGTATTACAGGTTATACCTGACTGCTTGCTGCTTGTTAATCCAGTGGAGTCCATTTTAGTGACCCTCTAGTGTTCAACAAATACCTTCCACTGTATAAATTTTATGTTTTTATCATTTTTGTGGAAAAGTTAATGCCAAAATGGCTAAATTGCTTTTCATATAAGATATTTTAAGTTTTTAATTAAGGGTCTGTACTTCCTATTTGGTATCTCATACTTGTCTGCAGTTATAAACTTATTTATAAACTCTTAGAGACACAGAGCTTCTTGTGTATTTATAGGTGTTCCTACATATTTAGTATATATTTAATGAAGGTCAAGAATAAAACTGCAAATGAGGTTTATGGGAGTGTTATAAAGGTTCATTATTGTCATTGTGTGGGAAAGTATAATTTCCTTAAGAGAAATGATGACATATACATAATAAAGTCCCTGTCCGTGTCATGACAGCTCAAGAGCATGCCATCGTTCCCACCTATGTCACACCGCAGGTGTGCCTGCTATATGGGTGACAGCAGCTGACTTCTCTGATCAACACATAATTATCTCTGAATAAAAATGCACGTTAAAGTTAGCTGGACATAATGGATTGAAGACCCAGGGCAAAATTATCTTTATCGTGGCACATAGCACCACCTGCGGGTGGGACAGGGCTAGGGAGAGGTGTTGGCAAGGATGCAACCTTGAGAGGCTGCTGTGGCGTGGGCTCTTCCGGAGTGCTCATGCTTCTCCTGCTTGTCTTCTTTCGGATAGAAGAGGTCACTCGGTTAATGGTAGGATGCTCCTGATGGAGAAAGGTCCCGCTGATCAGCGCTATCCTCTACTGATCTAACTGTATATCTCCTTCTCAGCATCTGGATAGTTTCCATTTTCAGAGTCCCCTTCCCCCATAAGATAATAAATATCATATCACAAGGATGGCAGTGCTCCTTCATGGAACACTGACTGTTTATTAGAGGCAAAAAAGTTTAAGAGAAATGCTAACAATGTTCATTAATGGCCCGCATCCAGGTTTAATGAGGCATGTCAATATGCGGACTGGGCAACATCAGTGGCATAATAGTGGTGGTAAATGGGAGTAATTGTATCCAATTGTACGGCACAGCTTCCAGGAATGAGCCCGAACTGCCAACTGACAATGACAGAGCAATTATGGGAAGGCAAGCGAGCTGTGTCAAATTAGCACTTGGTGAGAACTCATTTTTCAGAGATATGCTTGCTCTACACCACCACAAGTGATAGCTACTTTATTGTGAGTGATAGGAAGACCAGCACTTAGACTGATGTCCTGATTTGTCAATAGCTGTATTTGAAAGCTTAGTGTCACAAATATATAGAGATATTCAGGGAGAGAGGCACACTGTTCATGATCCGAAGGATAAGAACGTTGCGGAGAAGGTCATCTGTCAGTGTGAGCTGTCAGAGAGAGATCACACTCTATGAAAAGGGAACATTCAGCCGACTTAAGTAATTACCTTTGACTGAGATTTGAAGATGTCTTCTTTTGTTGGCCTACATTGACTGCATAATTTATAATTTACTGCAATCAGCTAAGGGCCAGGAATTGTAACTAAGAAAATTCTTATTTTATTTCCCATAATTACTTTTTTCTCCCTTTTTTTTAACTCCTTTAGCACTTCAGAAGTGTAAAGTGGGAAACTGATGAAATTGCTTTTTCCCCACCTTTGTTCCTTAAACTCAGTCCAGAGTACATCAGAAGCAATGTATTTACTTTTGGCTCTTGTGTCACAGGGCCACAGCTCCCTACCATCACCTTATAAAAGGTATAAAGTGCCCTTTCTCCTTGATGTATTCTGTCTTGCTTTGTGAGATTACGAGTTAAAGAGGATAAAGAAATAATTCAATTTTGTCTTTCTAGTGTTGAAGAGTAAGGAAGAAAAAAGCAGATTTGGAGTACTGAACACCGAATTTGTAATTCACATCTTTATGTACTTATCAGTTGGATTGAGTTGTCAGAACCACAAAGAGATAAGTATTATATCAAATATTTCAGAACCATATATATTAATAGAATTTTCAATTCTTGTTGTCTTTTACCCCCAGGACATATCCTGGAATCAATGTTTGAAAAATAATTTCCTTGCCTTTAATAGTCATAAAGGAAAATATTTATTTTGTGACCTATTATATTCTAAAGTACAATAAGTACTGAAATTGTATTTTCTATATATTTTTGAAAAAGCAATTTTCAATTTTTTTTTAGCTAAAATATAGTAGGGATTATAGTTGTCTAACTTTTTGATATTTTAGTCCCTGGATTAAAAAAAGAAAGTCCAAAGACAGATTAACTTCTGTTACTTGGCATTATCAAATTCTTGTTGCTTTGCTTTTAGTTTTTTTCCCCAGTAGTGATGGATTGATTAATGAATTTTAACTAAAAATTACCAAGATTAGCCTGCCTTCTGGCAAAAACTGTTGTTTCATTCTAGCAGTATTGATTTACTGTGGAGATATTGACAAAAGAATTAATTTAAGCACTTTAAGTCAATATTACTTTAGTGGAAACTCTTACATTTTAGGTATAAAGAAATACTCAGCATATTATTTTATTAATATCATCCAAATTATTATCAGACAATAAACATTCCTTCTTTCCTACCTTGGGAATCTGCATAGATTCTTCCTGCTTTCTGTTTTTCCCCTCAAGACCCATCCAGCACTCTTGTTTGAAATTAGTAATTGTGGGTTTTGAGTATTTTTAATGCATTTAATCTTTCCTCTAAACATCAGTGATATTGATAAAACATATTTTGTTTTCCATAGTTTGTAATTTACTACCTAAGATTATCTTAAATTATATACTTTGAAGTTTCTAAAAACACAGTTTTTAATTATTTTTAAAAAATATTTCAGAATTCGTTGAGCCATTCAGTTTCCCGATGGTAGAAAACTGTTAATTCACAAAGCCTTGAGTACAGGCCCGTCATCTATTCTATAGTGACTGTGCCACTTAATAATGGAATAGTGCATCAAAGTGGCACTTAGGTCTCAAATTGTTATGTATGACTGTCAAAGTGAGAAGGAAAAAAAAAAGAATTAAAAAGGGGGGGCCTTGATTTGTCTTTACTACTGAAACGTGAATTTGTCAGCCAGGTTCTGAAGTCACAACAGCATTGCCTGTATCCCCAGTGAGATGTTGAAAACTTGACAGGTACATATTTTTTCAACTACAAGCACTTCTATAATGAAAACTAAATACACAAATCTTATTTTTTATTTTATATATTTTTTTATTTTTGCTCTTGACAGATTGTTGTTGCCAATGGGATTTAGTGTTCAGGTTCAAGTTGTCAAGAGATGTAACCAATAAGCAATCCAGAGAGTCACAGTACAAATATTCAAAAGCAAAAAGTCTGGCTTCTATGATATACTGAAAGGATTTAAGTGTATAATTAACCAAGTCAGAAAGAACATTGGCACTTAATCTCCCCCTAATGGCAAGTTCAGCCCGTCACGGCCTCTCTCTAGGGGACAAACTGTAACTTGTTTAGTGGTCACAAAAGCTTTTGATTGTCATTGTTCTCTTCATCATTTAAAGATGAGTTTGCTTTGGTCTGGCATTTTTCCATTTCTTGTTCTTATTCTCAGACCATAAACCAGGATTCTGTATGGAAATTCCATCATACTGGGTGTTTTAAAAATCTTTCTAAATATCTATCTATCTAGGAACTGTCTTCTAAGTTAGATTGAGAAAAGGAGACTGTAAATATAATTTCTCTGGGTATGTTTATGCACACTGTAAGTGTCCTGACAACCACTGTTAATACCCCAAATGATGGTCAGTGTGTGGTGATTATTTATTTGCTGATAGCTTCACTATTACCAAAAATCTTATTGGTGTGACTGGATGTTTTATGTAGGGGGAGGAAGGAGACCTGTAGTTGTAGTGCAATTTCCTAGAAATTGCAATTGTAACTGGTTGTCACCAACTGCTTTATATAGATCAGTTTTAAGAATTTCATTCAATCACTCACCTGGAGCAAGTGATATTCTTGACAGGTAAGTGGAATTGTTCAAGACTAGATAATGCAACATGAACTACAAATGAATAACTTTGAAAACTACAACTCCCATCATACCTTGCAATTGAACAATTAAATAATTATGGACCCAAGGTGTTGGCTAATGCCTATAACCCCAGGAACTCCAGTGACTGAGGCAAGAGGATCCCAAGTTCAAGGCCAGTCTCAGGAATTTAGCAAAACCCTGTCTTAAAAAATAAAAAGGACTGGGGATGTAACTCGGTGGTAAAGTGCTCCTGGGTTCAATCCCCAGTACCAAAAACAAAACAACAAAAGATTAATCGGGGCTTTTTTGAATCAGCTCTTAATCCCCCAAAAAATGAACCACCACAATTTCATTTTAGAAAATAAATCTGTAAATAATCCAGTTCTTTGAATTGTATTATTTTATTCTATCAGGAAATAAAAACTTAGAATGCTTCTGAAAAGACTTTTCATAAGCCTGACACAGTCAAAAGAGTCACTGCTGCGTCCCTACTACAGTATACTGATATACCCTTTTTTGATTATTTCCTCTCCCTATTTTCCACCTGCAGTTTATCAACATATCTTTCTATGCTACTTACAAAACCTAGTCTGCAAGCATTCTCCCTCTGTTGGCTGAATCCCAGCAACAACTCTGTAACTCTGTCCCTGCATTCCATATTGTCTCTTTCAGTGTGTTCTCCACATGCTGCTTGAAGGAATCTTCTTAAAATAAAATCAGACATGATCATTTCAGTTATTTCCATTACATGTATGTTAAAATAGAGTTCAAGGTCCTAACTGCCCAGGCAGCCTGATTTCCTGCCATTCTCTGCTGTACACAGTGCCCATTGAATAAGCCAATCTTGTACTCATGTTGGGACGCCCACACACCCACACTTGCTCTTCCCTGTGGACTTGTTTTCAAGGCTGAAATCTTTTTGAACCTTCTGACTGACATTTAAATGTCATTTCTCCACAAAGGTCTTCCTTGAGTATCCCAAGGAGCCACTTCACAAAGAACTCTCCAGATTACCTTCTAGTTTTATTTACTTACAATTCTTGTCAACATTTAACATTATTCATGATTTTCTTTCTTGTTTTTTCATCTACTTTCTCACAATAAAATAAGACTCCTCATCTTTCTCATCCCCAGTGGCACCATGGTATTTGGAAGGGCACCTGGTCCACACTATCCATTCATGATTCTTTTTTGGTCATAATCATGTGCCGAGTGAGTTTATCTTTCACATCCAAAGTTTTATCCTTCATTGAAGTATTTCACTTTAAAATTTTGTATGGGGGCTGAGGATATAGAACAGTGGGTAGAGTGCTTGCTTTGCAAGCATAAGGCCCTGGGTTCAATCCCCAGCACCGCAAAAAAAAAAAAAAATTTGTATGAGTCATTTACTGAAACAAAATTTTTTTTAGCTGATTTGCCTTTTGAAAACTTTGACTTCATGTTTTATTGTTCTTCAATGGCAGTGACTCTAAATCATGTACATATTCATGTTGGGGTGAATACTTAAATGAGTTATGCAGTACCAATACTTCACAGAATCTTTTCCAAATACTATTATAAATGAAAAATAAAGCAAATTATTTTTTGCCATTTAGCATTTTATGTAACAAGATCAAATTCTGTACAATGTATCTTTAGATAAATTACATTTAATATTCCCTAAACATAATATTTTCAAATTGCCTATATGTTTTTAAGATGTTCTTTTTATTTATATAACAAAAAATGAATAAAGCCTTATGAAGTCAAATTATGAATGAATGGAAAATATATATCATATAAGCTAATAAAACTCAAAATTTTGTTAGTTTTTAAAATTGACATGATATATATTATTAATTATTTAAGATGTCAAATGTTAAATAAAATTAGATATTAGAAAGAGTTAATCTACGTTTCTTAAGCATGTAAAGAATTTCAAATATGTACATATAGACACTCCTCAAGTTTTAATCCACTTAACTTCATGTTGGTAAATTGGAAAAAATTTAACTAGAGTGATGAACCCTGAAAATATTATTTTAATGGTGTTTAAAAGGAACTCACTCAAATATCCACTTTTTTCAGACTCATGAACTTTGATATTTTAAAAATGTATTCAAAGGAACAGGTTAATCAAAATTTTACACATTAAAACATAGTAACAAACAGTGAAATTTATAATGTTCTTCAACAATGTCATCAATTTTAAGATAGTTATCCAAAGTTTCAAATTTTCACAAGACTATAGGTTTTCAATGTAAAAATCTGCTTTCAGACAATAATTTAAGGTGTATTTCTTGCTTCTGACCTAGATAAATAAGCACTATTTTCTTCTTTAATATTAGCTAATTCCTTCATGATCATAGGCATTATTTTAACCTTGCTAAACCATGAGAAATTGTATTTCTGATTTTGCTATTTTCAAAAACACTTGGTCCATCTGTTTACAGTTAAATCAAATGAAGAACTGGAGAGATAATGACTAAAGTTTTAAATTTTATATTAAAAACTTATACTGTGGAATTGACATCCATGTGTTCAAAGTTCTATTATAACTTGTATCACAATAAACTGAGTTTTTGTATTTGGATATATGTCTTTCCAATTGAATATGAAAATCTTGGGGATTTGCACTGCGTTTTTTTTGTTTTCATGGCTTTGTCTTTTAAGACTGGCAAAATATTGAGCACTGTAGACCCTTAATAAAATTGATTGAATGAATGAACGAATGAATGAATTAATGACCAAAGTATTACCCTGAGGCAAGAGCCACTGAATTAAATTTAATAGAGTTTTCCAAATTCAAGACCTCATTAGCTTATCTTGAAAAAGGAACTTTTGTTCTCAGTTTAATCACTTAAAAAATGGAAAGACACCACTGGTATCACATAACCAATAGAACTATTGGGAATTAAGATATTTAAAGAAAATAGAGTGCCTTCTATGTAGTAAGGTTTCAATGAATCTTTCTTTGTATCACATCTTTTTCCATGTTTAAACTGGGCTCCTCTACTTAAAACTACACTTTAAATTTTAACTTATTAAAGAACAATAGACACGTTTACAGGATGATACAGGATGATCATTTGAAAGAAAAAGGGAAGGGGCAAGGAGAGGAGAAGGATATTGTATTTAGTCTAAACATGGCCTATTTGTGATTATTTTCTGATTCTACACATTTTAAACTGTACAAGTCTTTGTTTATAATAATGGTGGCATTCAAATAATTCTGACTTTAGAAAAAAATGTTAAAAATTAGTAATACATGCAAAGTAAGGGTGTTTCACTGGGTTTTCTGAAATCTGAATAGCTCAAGGTTATAGGACGTGAGTTAATGGGATGAGATTTGTGGTTTAGCGGGCAGCTTTCTAACATACTGTCATAAATGAACTGAGTGAAATACTACTAGCTGTCTTCTGAGAAAAAGTCTTTCAGTCTCTAGTTATAATTTTTAAAAATTACAGACTTGTAAATACCCTATACATTGACATACAGAGGTTTGAAAGGGAAATAGTGTGAATTAATAATACCCATGAAGAAAATTCATGTTTAAAAAATTATCTGATAGGCTAAAGAAAATGAACCTACATTTAATTTGGCCAAATGAAAAAAAAATAAATAAAGGAATTGTTTTCATAAAACAAAAGTGATAAAAATACCATTTACAGGAGCACATTAATATCAAGGCTATATTCTCAATATAGTTACTATAAAATATATATTTCATTAACCAATGTCCTATCTGGAAAGTTTGCTTTTTAAGTCTTTATACCATTTAGAAAATGTTTCAGGATTTGCAGTGGCACAAACCTTAATTTATATGTACTAGCAAAAAAAAAAAAAATGCACAAATTAAAAAACATGTCAAGGAGAGGGTATTTAATGTCATTGCTTTTCTTGTTTCTTTGCAGAATTTACTAGTATGAATTAATCCAGGTTTGTTAGGCATTGATTCCCAAACTGGAATGGATGTACAGAATATAGAAAACAGATAAACTTATTCAGAGATAGTTAATTATTTGCAACTCTTAGGTTAACTATAATGTCAGCCAGCTATGGTTTTCCCTACATCTTTCAATCTTCACCATTTGCACTACAAAGAAATGCTGAACTAGGCAAAGCCACAAGTGAAGTTGTTCCTATAAATTCTCCACCCTGTTTTCGTGCATCCAGACTTCAGCAAAATCTCTCTGGTATCTGTAAGGTCAATGAAACTACAAATTCACCCTTGACCTGTAAGATACAATGTTCTGGAATCTGTGTCACCAAACCTAATGTGTTCATCATTTTAAGCCTAAAGTCAATCCTTAAAGGTCAAAAAACAAGAACATTAACAGTATTTTCTTTTTAATTCTAATGCCAGTCTATTCATGACATTTTGAGATTCAACTCTAAGATGACAACAAAGTGTCAAATTTTACATCAGAAGATTAAAACTAAAAACAGGTCAACATCTATTACTTTTCAATGGTGTAATTTTTGGTTGAGTAAGTTTTTCAATGTATTTAAGACTTGACCTCGATCATGAGTTTTTCCAAGAGCAAAAAGAGAAAATATTACAAAAAAGGAAAATAAAGCTAGCCTTCATGAAGTGGAGCATGGACTGTTCAAATAGCAATTCCCTTACTTCTCTAAAACATCAATGGCATTGCAAACCAGACATGTAACAAAAAAAGAGAAATACAATATACCCTGAAAGTAGAAAACAAGGTCAGAGGTGAGGCTTTAGCTAAGAGACTTTTTTTAGGTAACAGGGAGAGCAAATCAAACTTATGCTTCCTTTCTGTTCAAATCCCCATTTAAAAAAAAAAAAAAAGGCTGAATACTTCAGGTTTATTTTTAATTTTCCTTCCATGGAGTGATATATTAACACTTTCCTGCGTGGTTATTTGCAAAGATCTGATGCATGAGCCAGCATTGCGAAAGGCTATTAATTAAGAAAAGAAGAGCAGAAAGAAAGGAAGGCCGAAGAGTGAGGGGGAAGCAAGGAGGTTGGAAGGCAAAGTGGAAGGAGAAGAGGGAGAGAGAAGGCACAAAGGGAAAGGCAGGACAGATAAGAGACAGGGAGAGGAAGGAGAGGAAAGGGAAGCAAAGGGAAGGAAGGAAAGGAAAGTTGGAGGCAGAGAGAGACAGGTTTTCATGCAAACCTGTACATGTGATCTGGGTGACAAAGTCTCGTCGTTAATGGAGAAATCTAAAAGAAATTCACAGCAAAAGATCACTCTAAATAATTTTGCCAGTTATGGGATGAGACCAGATTTCTGTATTTTTATTGTTCAACTATTTAATGACTTCCAAGTTTATGATTTTTATCCTTTTCATTAGAAAATTCTTACTAAAGCACATCTGCCATGAACTTCAGTAATGATTTTGTTGATTCTTTTGAAGTATTTGACTTATTTCTACTTCCCATTACCTTCTTCTCTAGGCTATCCCTTTCTCTTCCTAAGACATCACCTCTCCTCTAGATATGTATGGGAATATTGTTGCCTTGAGACTGGTCTCAAGAATGAACCAGAAGCCAAGTGGAGTCATTAGGATAATCTATGCCATTGCCCTGAACTGCCCATGTTCATAGCTCTCCTTCGAAGGGTAGATTGCTACTTTGCAGAAATAAAGTCACTTACTTATAATCCATCATTTAAGATTACTCAAGAATAATATAGAGAGACTATAAAGCTTTTGACTTTGAACTTGGTAACCCATTAAATACTAAATTATTTCTACCGTTTGTGAGATTCTTCTTCACCTCTGCAATTGCGTCTGATTTTTCACCTATTTTATTCTGTCCTAAAATTTTCTTAGCCAACAACAAAGGTGTCTACTGAATAGAAATATTTGTGGGGAGTATTTAATACGTGGATGTATCTGAGAAATAGAATGAAGGGATTGTGACTAAATTCATAGAGGGGGGAGGAGAATAAATGGTTGTATTTGTAAAGAAGAGGGCACAGAACATTGTACCACAATTCTCCCTGAAACATCTGAAAATTGATCTCAGTTGGAGCTGAAGTCCTTACCGGCCTCACCTCAACAAAGTGCCCAAATGACTTTTTAAAAGGGTACAGCTCAAACCGGGGGAGAATGAGGGAAAGGGCAGGTTTGAAACTTACAGTGTTTCTGTAATCAATACTCTGCTCCTGAACAAAAGTGTGAAGAGGCACGGGAACATACTAAACCGCATTTCAAAAATGACATCGTAATTGCTGGCACTGCCCAGCCTACCCTGGCCTCAGCATTGCCAGGTTTTAAATTTATTTCAAACTGTTCTTCCCAAGTCTGCCTAATTTTTTTTTGTCCAAATAGCAGCAACTCGCAGTTAGTGAACAAAGCTTCGGGATTTTTTTTTTACTTACAGCTAAATTTAACTTTACCCATCCAATAAAAAAGAAATAAGGGAGCCTTTATTATCTCCCTGGATTTCTGGGTATGATACCACATCATAGAGAAGTGGTTATTAGAGACAATGGCCTACCAAGGTGAAGTTTGTAATAAAGCCTATTATGTGGTTTCACCATTGACACTAATGGAATGTAACAGTGATTTAGAATGATTTAATGGTTCCCAGGTTGTGCTCTAATAGTGCTCTTTATATTATGATGTATATCACAAAACCTAATGTGGCTGTTGTGATATATTGACAGTATTCATGCTGTTTCATTTTTTTAGGGGAATTTAAAAAACTGTCAAAGAGGAAAATTAATAGGCTGCAACTGCTTTATTTTCAAGGGTTCTGTTTTTTAAATGTATGTGCATAAATTTCCATTTGGTGCCACTCTTAGGCTAATAAATTCATTTGCATTTTTATTCTGAGGTAATAAAGAAGCGTGCACGTGTGTACGTTTGCATGTGTGTATTATGCATTGTATAGCAATACACGTACATTTGTGTTTGAAACCCAACTTGGAGAAGACTGCTCTGTCGTTCTATAATATGTTTACAAAATGGTTCTATTAGATAAAATGCACCTGAAGGAGTATTACAGAGGAAATCATAGTTTTATTGTGCAAGATAAAAATCATTTGGTTTGAACTGTAAAGCACAATGCTTGAGTTTTAGAACTAATTCTAAAAACAAAAACAGAACCCTTCTAGAGCTTTTGTGGAAGCAAGTAGATTTGTGAGGGCAGGAATGGAATCAGGTGAAAGAACAGAATTGAACTTGTAAGCATCACAGCTTTAAATTTTTAATAATGAGGCATCTTTTGAGTCCAAATAGAAAAATGGACAATATAGTAAAGCAGCAGACTGTTTGTTAAGAGTTGTATGACGGGATTTGTAGATGAATGGGAAGGGGGAAGGGTTCTCACAACTTTCATATTCTCAAATGTTTTCACCACTGCTCCCTAATATCTGTTAACTGTTATTTCTGCAGAATGCTCTGCTATCCCCAATTCTGGGCAGCTTCTCCTTCTTAGGAAATCCGAAAGGATTTCTACAAATCCTACTTAATTTATGAAGTCATCTTCATACTTCCTAGCCCACAACAATTTCCATGTCTCTGACTGCTTTTTATAGGCAGTTAAAATGCAGTTCTGTCATTCACTATTCCATGATTGTATTTTAAGTCAACAGCCACTCAGCACTCAGAGCATCTTTACCAGTTGTCTGATTGGTGGGATTATGTGCAACTTCGCCCAGCTCAACTGGGATTCAACCACACCATGCCTTGCTGTTCCGAAGAGCACAACCTATTACACAGTTGGATGCAATGTCTTTAGGCATTGAACTATTGCAACACAAAATAACAAGTTAATCATGACGATAACTTTTATCTTAGAGAAAATACACTCCCACGCTTTATGATATCTTACAAATTAGAATAAGATAAGAAAAATTTAAAAAAAAACTTACTTTTAATACTCAATTTTATTTATTACTGTTGGAATTGTGTGTTAAGTATGATTATAGATATGCTTGAATGTAAATCTAATTTTGACTGCAAATTCTTGCATCCACCTATACAAAGATCACTGCTATGCATGTATCATATGCAAGTGAACATATGTGTGCCTAGATGTGTACATTATCATGGAGGACAGAAACTTAAAGAGCTCATGTTCCTTTAATACACACAGGACAACATGTTTATACAAATACATGTATTAACCACAGGGTGTTTTTAAATTATCATATTTGTAAGTTTATGACATTCAATAATGAGCTACTTGTTAAATTGGGCTTAAATGTTTTATTTGAAAACCTAATAGTGAATACATTCATTGACCATATTATGCTCTCTGCCAAACTTGGCCAATAAAGTAAAAAGAAGAAGACAATGAAAAGAAAATTTGAATGAGGGAGAAGATACTCTGTTATTAGATGGGAATGCTCAATATTGCAAAGATGCTAATTTTTCCCAAAATTAATAAATAGTATAATTCTAATATATAAGGATTTTGTTAGAAGTCAACAAAATGAAACTAAAGGTCATGCAAAGTTCATCTGGAAAAATTAATATTGAAAAAAATTTTAAATATTCTGAAATAAAAGAAACTACTAACACATTTGGAAAGAAAACATTTCATTATAATAGCTAGCACTGGAAAAATTTAGCCAAGTGGACAATCCAGAAATAAATATAAGTATATATGGAAATTTAGTGAATAAGAAATTTAGTGATAATTCAAGTCAGTAGAAAATAGATGTGTTGATTTAGAAATGGTATCTGGACAAACAGTCACCTACTTGGGACAAAGTATAAATGATTACGTCATTTTTTACTCCAAAATAAATCTCCAGTAGATCAAAGATTTAAGTGAAGATTATCAGTGTAAACACTGAAACCATAAAAGATCTAGAAGAGAATATCTACCATTTTTTAAAATAATAATTTATGTTGATTTGAGTAGAGGAGGCCATGCTAAGAGTAAACAAAACCAAAAACCATAAAAGAGGTCAATAAATTTGGGAACATAAAAATAAAAAACTTTTGTATGGCTAAAAAAAAAAATCAATCAAATCAGAGGATAAATAGAGGAAATATTTGTCACAGACAAAAAGTTTACTTAGTAACTATGAGTAGTCTTTTAGAATCAGTAAGTGATCAATAAGAAAAAATCAAAAGATACAATTCTATAACAGAAGTGGTAATAATGGTAAAAACAAACATAGATCTTTGTTCAAAATCAGTTATAATGAAAGAAATGTATCTCAATAGAAATATCATTTTTTGTTTGTTTGATTCAGGGATTGCACTCAGGGGCACTGGACCACTGAACCACATCCCTATCCCTATTTTGTATTTTATTTAGAGACAAGAGTCTCATTGGGTTGCTTACCACCTCACTTTTGCTAAGACTGGCTTTGAACTCTTGGTCCTCCCAACTCACCTCCTGATCCACTGGGATTACAGGTGTGAGCTACCGTACTCAGTCAAATGTGATTTATTTTTCACTTGAAGTTTGATAGTAATCAGTTCTTTTAAGAGTGTGAGGAAGCATGCAATTTATATTATTGATGATGGTTTTTATTGCAATTGCCAAAATCTACCAAAATTCTTCAATAAATATGAAAATGGGCTTATCTTGACTAGTAATCAGTGCCAATAAAGCAACAATATCATTTTATACCCCAAAGAATAGCTAAAATTAGTAAGACATTTAACAATATCAACTGCTAATAAGAAAACAAACAGGAACTTTGGCATACTGTTGGTTGAAGAATAAATTAGTATAACAACTTAAAAGCTGGCATCATTTTCTCAATTGGATTATATGCATAATTATGGCCCAGCAATTCAACTCCTACTTATACAAATCAGCAGAAAAACACACATGCACATTATATTCAGAGTATCATTATCTGTAACTTGCCCAATCTGGAAACAACCTGAGTATTGATCTGCAGTATGATGCATAAATTGATCCTGTGATATTCTTAAAATGAATTCTATGCAATGAAAATGACAGAACAACTAATACCCACAGAAACAATGAGGAATCGTCAAGCAAAATATTGAATGAAAGAAGCTAGAAACAAAAATGGTTCTAGGTATATAAAGAATAAATTTGAAGTCAAGGGTCAGACTATCAGTTAAAAAAAAAAAAAGGTCAAACGAGTGGAGGAAGGAACATGGTGGGAAGTAGTAACCACCAAGAGTCCAAAGGGATGCTTCTGGATTGCTGTCAATTTTGTACATCTCGAGCAAGTGAATGTTACTCACATCCTGTGATAATTCTTTGCTATCCATTTTGTACAATTGCTCTAAAATATGCATTATACTTTACAAAAAAAGTTTAAAATACAAAGTTGACAGAGGAAGAAATGATATTCATAATTTTTTAATATTAAAATTGTCCCCCAAATTCTATAGGTGTTCAAAATGCCTTTTAAAAAGAATAGTAACTTCTAAACCAGTAGCTTGAAAATATAATTATAATTCTAGATAATAGGCCAATCATTCATGAGTTTTAACTGATTGATTCAACTTTGCCATTAAATAAGAATTTATGAAGTTCACAAAATATTTTACTCTTTCACATGTGTAAGGTCAGTACCCCTGATCATCATATTGTAGTTAAAGATATAAAAGAAGCTCTGATAAATATACATAGACTAATTGTTTTATTAACTATTAAACTCAATGTCTTCTCACAACTTTCTTCCTTGGTGGGATTATTTTCATTCGCTAGGAGTTGTTCTGAGTGTTAATCCTTGAAGACAATTTCAGGCCTGAGGGGAATAAAATATTCTGTATGCTCATTTAGTCCATTCCATGTTGATTAAACTCCTGCTATATTCATATTACAATACGAAATAAAATACAGTTCCTGATTCCATGGATATATGGGTCAATTTAATAAGAGAAGGTCACCTGAAGATTTCTTCATTTCAACCCTACTGCATGATTGACCCTTGGAGTCTTTTCCTTGAATTGAAATGTGGGATTTTCATTGAATGATTGTTCTTCTCTGGCAGGAACTCTGCCATCACCATACTTGTATGTAAAAGATACACTCTTGCTGGGATAACATGGTGTTCTGAGCCAAAAGAACATGTTTCCAATATAGTAATGCCTTTGCAAGAAGGTGACTTTCCTTAGCCTCGGTAAGGACAGTTTAACAAATGAAAATGATTATCTCGCCATGTGCCTGTGTCTATTAATTACATAAATCTAGTGGCTAGCTATAAGTGCTTAATAAACTTTAGCCACATTCTCCCCTTTCAACTGTGTGCAATAGTTATTTGTTTAGTGTCTCACCTCCCATGTGGGTCTGTAAGCTTTTTTAAATTAAGGCTCACATCTTATTCTTCTTGATACCCCTTGCAGAGCTCGGCATAATGTCGTGTGCACTACTGAAATTCCATATTTGCTGAAGGAATGAATTTTTTTCAATCACATATTGACCATGAGAAATAAGACACATGCCCTTAATTCTGTTGAAGTTAAAGGAGAACCTACTCAATTAACCCAAACACAATGATGTTTTGCACATTTGTTCTGAAGAAGACTAAATATATATTTAACAACTGTCAGGAAGAACATGAGGTTTTTATACAAAGAGTGAAAAGTGACTCACTGATCTTTATAAGGAGATTATAGGAAGAAATGAGCTTTCAACTCACTGAAGAAGCTTGTAATACAATGTGCAGCCATAAAGATTGATTTTCCTGTTTTGCTCAAAGAATTCGGTTCTTGCCTTAGAGTCATATTGCTTGGTACAGATACAAATGATACTAAATTTTGGAATTTTGTATAAAATATACCCTCACCTGCAGTGACCTGCCTTTTTGATGCCAGGACATAGAGAGAGTAGACAAATTAATCCTAAGGTCCTTTGAAGCCCTGTGATGCTTTTGACCTATTTGGTTTTCCCTTGTATTTCACCTCTCAGGAAAGGTTTGAGAACTTTAAACAGATAATTAGACAACTAGAGAAAGAAGTCTAAAACTGTCCAACCATTCCTCTTATTCTGGCAAGGTACATCATAATGAAGAGTATCAATGTTCTACATGACAAAGGTCACATATATATAAAATAGGTGATAGGTAATAATGGGTTTGTGTTAATAGCACACCAAAAGCCATCCTGCTGTATTTGAACTTTCCATGAAAACAATAGCCTGTGGTGAAACAGCTTGTCATAGGTACTAATGAAAACTTGCCTGAGACATCCTGATGGGATTCCTCCTGCACGTATGCTGCCCCTGAGGTCTGGGGATCTACTGAACTCAAAAATAAGATTTTCCTGGGTCTCTCATTCTCTGTCAAAAGAGAGAGAGAGAGAGAGAGAGAGAGAGAGAGAAAATAGTACACAAAATATAGACTATCTCAGTAGAAAATGTAGGGGCTATACACAAAGTACTTTCTAGAATGCAGCCATAACTTGGTTAATTATTCTGGAGCACTGAATAGCAAGAGGACAGGCTACAAGAAGGTGAAAGTCATTTGTTTCCTGACACCAAAGTTATTTCAAACTCACAAGCAAATAGATGTTCGCTTTATTGCTGGTTTTGTATAACAGAACCTTCCTTGTGCAGAGCCCAGCAGACTCCTATGAAACAAAATAGGTAAAATGCCTCCTCTTATGTAACCTTAATGTTCTCTAAAAATAATAGTGCTATCATCTCTGGAGCTTCCCCCTGCCAAAGATTCTGTGCAGTAGGTTTGGAAAAGTAAATGGGGGAATGACTAAGAAACACAGAGATATTAAAATGAGATTTGAATAATCATTATCTTATCATGACTTTTCAACTTTAGAGATTCTATATGGGTCAGTCTTTACTGCGTTATATAATAAAATCAAAATAACAAAAAATGGCAGTTTCCTGTACCTTTCTCAACTTTTTTTGTTCTCGTCCCGCAGCAATAATTATATTTTCCAAATGCAAAACACCTCATTTAAAATGCAAGCTTCCCAGAAGTTGGCCAACTCTTATGGGCTCAAAGTGGCAGAAACAAGTAAATCTTTTTTTTTTTTTTTTTAACTGACATCTTCCCCTGTTAAATCTTTTTGGCACATGCACTGAATATGAATCAGTCACCATGTAAATAAATTTCTGTGTCAATATTTTTTATTGTAAAATATTTTGCCCATTGGAGTAAAAGGAGAGCAAGGGTTTACAAATCGGATTACTAGCATACTTCTAATTTATAACCTCCACGGATAGCCTTTAAGTCATGGTTGACCTCTTACTTTTTTTATATATATTAGCTGGAAACAATTCATCAAGAATGTTACCCCCTTTCCTTTCAAATCCACTTGTATTACTAAAAGGTTGAGTAAAGACCTCTGGGGAGCAAGGGCAATTTTTTGACATGGGTCTCACCAGATTAAACTATGCAGGGACAATATAGAATACATTGGAGCAATAACATTATCACATCATAGGCTGATTGAGAGGCATTTCCTTGCATTTCTGTCCTTTTACCATAAGCCAATAGTAGCCACAGGCATTTGACTGGAGAGCCTGGAGGATTGACAGGCCTGGCAGTCATTACACGCTGGATTGAATACTAGATTACTCCAAAGTGGCTGAGGGTCAGGGATCAGTGTGTTCCCTTTTGGCACTAAATGACTTTAATATCCTTACTGTATTAGTCAATTACTTTAAAGCTGCTGCTCTCTGAGCTCTCTCTGCCCCCCTGCAGTTTACTATGGACATTTGAATTGCTCCCATACTTAACCCACACATCTGCTTTTAGCTGTCAAAAGAACAGTGCTATCAGTAGAGCTATTGACAATATGAAAAGAACTGAGATACTTGCTGGAGGTGTCAAGTGCCTCTCTCTTTTTGCTGCTTAGTTTAAAAAAATAAAAAAATAAATAAAAAACTAAATAACTCAGTTACAAAGGTGGTCCTCAGGGAAAAGGAATTCAGCCTCATTTAATCCAGTGGCTCCGTAAAGTGACCAATAGCAAAATATAAAATAAGACATTTTTAAAAAGGTGGAGGTGGTTTTTTCCCTTTGCTTGTTTACTACTTATTTCCCCAAAATACACACCACCGAGGTGAGTGCTTTATTAATTTTGTTAATACATGCTTTATATTAACATGCCTGTGAACGGGTATGCATGAGTGTGAGAACCTGGATCAAAGTTTTTTATTTTCTTCCACAATGGTTCCTGTGATAGTGGAGAATTATACTGCACTTCTCAATTTATTAGAGCAACACAGGGAAGAATTTTATATTGCAGCCACTGAACTTTAAAAGGTCTGGTGTGGCTTGGTGTTAAACCAACATGTCTAGATTAAATGTGGACTAAGCTGATTTGAAATTTAAAACTACTTGAAAGTCATGCCTTCAGTGTTTCAGAAAAAGTGATATGACTCCCACACAAGAGCACATCTGTTGAGCAGGACCTGTGGGGGGAGGGGGTGGTGGGGAAGTGTATTAGCTTCAGAGTGCCAAGGAGAGCATATATAAGTCACAGCACTCCAATGATAATAAAGGACATTTCAGGAAACTGCTAGAAGATTCTTCAGAGCTATTGCTATTTCATATAGAAATAGAAAAATGAGACAGAAACATACGAAAAGGTTAACATATTGTCTTTAGCTTACTCATACAAGAATCTGGGAAAACCACTGATTTCCTTTTACAGGACATCCTTTCAGAAAGAAGATCTGTCACTTGATCAAAAAGTACTCCTTTACTATTTGGCTGTTCCCGTTATTTGTTTTGACTCTTGCATATACTAAATTATAAGCAGATATGAGCAATATTTTACAAGGTTAAACTTAAAGTTTTATTTTTCTAATATATTAATTAAATTAATATCAAAGGCACATTTTTTGTTGGCTTGTTGCTGAAAATTTGCACACGAGCTGTGATTCCAGGAGCCATCCACTTCCCTTGCTTAGAAAAGGTTCCCCTCAGATATGAAAACATACCACAAACACTGTCGGCAGAAACATGATACAATCAACCCATGTCAAAATGGTTTTAAAAAGAATTGCAAGTTTAGATTGTTTCTAAGTCATTAAATATGACAGTTTTGTCACCACAATGACTTTTTAAAGGCAATTTACAGGGGGAATGGCATAAAATTTAAAGATCTGGGAACCATTCTGTATTTTTTGCTAAACATAAATACCTTTACTTAATTGTTGAAAATGACATCAACTTGCTGCTAAAGATTTAAAATGTACCTTTAAACTTCTTAATAATCCAGAAGTTTCCCAATTTTATAATTTTATATCATTTTCTCTTTAATGAAAATATAAATGTATTCATTAGCCTATCTTTAATGAGCAAAAATAAGTAAACATGGAATAAGCCACATATTCTTGGGACCTTAAAATCTGATTTGACTCCTACCACAGAAAAGCAGAAGAAAGTAATGAATATATCCTTTCAGTGGGCATCTATGAAGTATATAAAGATTATTGCCTTGGGAAATGAATTTCATGACTTTACTAATTTAAAATTTTATCAACAAAGGTCCTTAAAAACCTTGATACCTCTTGGCAACCATGCTTCATTAGCACTTCCCATTCATTTGTATTTGTTGTGTTTTGGGAATTGAGTATCCTGGAGAAGAAAAGTAGCCTGACAAGAAAGTGATTGAATCAGCTTCCTTGATGTTGAGATGACAGAAGGTGAAGACATGTAGCTGCAGCTGACAACTTCTTTACTATGAGTCACTTATAAATATTTACAATTCACAATTCAACAGTAACTCTGTGGATAACACATAAAGAGCGGCATTTGACGATCTGTTTGGAATCCTGATCATTACTGTTTTGATAGGCCTGTGTTTTTATGAGTTTTTATGTTTTTAACTAATTTTTGCTGAAGACTAGTCTTTCCTAAGTCTCACCCATATTTCTAATAGATAATTTCCTTTGCAGTTGACTTATCACTCTGCATTTTGTAAGAAACATGTAGTTTGCATCACCAAAGTATAACTTTCTCTTCCATTATTTTGTGGTGTTTTGATGAATGTATTTAAATTATATTTCCACTAGAATATATTACAAAGTAAATGGAGGACTGTTTTTGCAATCCTCCACACTAGTTAAGTCTTACGTAAAAGAATGACCATCACCACAAAATCTGCAAAGTAAAATACTATGAATTGCCTTGTAAAACACAAAACTCTACACAATCTGTTAGTGTAGCACCTAATTTTCATTTTCACTGATTCCATTATTGCTTTCCTAATGTAATCAGGGGATTTAAATGACCATTGGGGGTGGATACTCCTTTCTTCCTGACCTAGTGAGTAATGAAGAAGACAGCTCCCAACCCATCACGCCTTCAATTTGTAGAGTGGGAGTGCAGTTAACTTTCATAGCACAGAAAAAGGTACATATATTTTATGACAGAGAAAAATAAAACATGTAGAATCTATTCATTTAACATCTTTACTGAGTGATTATACAGAAAATGAACTAACTTCTAGGTCTTTAAGTTTTAGCCCCTCTGTTGTAGTGCAAAACTACTCTATTCACATGTATGGTACATCATTTAGTATTTTCTGATTTTTGAAGATCTTTATAATTTCTAAAGCAGAGAATATAGTTTTTAGAGGATGACTCGTTTTTAAAATAAACCTCTCTTTAAACAACAATAGTTTTTTTTTTCTTTAATATAATCTTTAAAGACTGCACTGAATGAGTTTCCTAGTTTTTGTTTTTGTTTTTTTTTTTTTGGTGAAAATTTGGTATGTGTGTATATGTGTGTGTGTGTGTGTGTGTATGTGTGTGTGTGCATGTGTTTAACAGTTCAGCTATAAAAAAATTGACAGTTGTTTAAGGGAGTATCTCTAGAATTATTTAAAACATCTATTTCTCTTTGAGTTTGCTTCATACATCAACAATAAGGTAAATGTCTATGGAATCTGCTTGTCATGTATCATGCTTCAATATGTAAACAACTTACTGACTGGCTTTGAATGAGAGTAGGGCTCATAATTTTCAGTCTGAAAATGACATATACAAATAAAGGAACTAAAGCATGGAAAGTAACATATTTTGGTCTTGTGACTAATGGTAACCTGGTGCTATTGAGTTACTGAACTGTGTCTGAGAACTAATGAGAAAATTTTCCCAGGGGAATCTTTATCCAGTGCACTTGGAGAGCACCTCAGGGACCTATTCTGAGTCTGTCACCTTCCCCGTCTCATTGACACTCCACTTCTTTACCACCATTACACTGTGCAACCATTTCACTTCACACCTCACGATTAGAATATTAAAAGGAGAGAACACTACTCGATTTGCTCCAGATAGCAGAGTTGTTTTTGACACTTAGAATAGAAATTGTCACCAGAATATCACGAAGACAAGAGAGTCTCCAACTGAGTAGAACATTCTAAAGCTTAAAGCTATTTTATTTTACAGCTAATGAAAACTTTCAAGAAATCTCTTAATGGCACCTGATTCATTTACTCAGAGTTATTTAAGGGCTGCATAATTTTAACCAAAAAGAATAATTATACTCTTAAAGTTACAAAAAAAAAAAAAAGATTCTGCCATAAAACTTTAACATGGGCCATTATTATATTAATCCTTTGTTAATCGTTGTTTCATTTAATCTTATGTACTCATGAGTAGAGTGTATATTCCTAGACAAAAGGGGTGTGTGTTTGATGGGGCACTGGTTAAGATGACAATACTATCACAAACTTTTTTTCTGTAGAGAATAAGGGCAGAGTTATGACGTCAAGAACTAATAGTGAAATACCTAACAGGATATTTCTGCTTTTTTGATACAAAGGAAAAGAAGAGGAAAAAGACAAGACCTTATAAGGATATATGCCACTATCATAGTTTTTTTTTTAATCTACCTATTTTGCAATAAATCCTTAATTAAGGGATTCCCTTGTGAAAGCTGAGGTCTTTTAATTTTAAAATCAAAAGTGAAATACCTACCACTAGCAAAACAAAATTAATGTTGATATGTTATTTTATCTCTGCAAAAATCAATGATGACTGCCTCTGGTTAGGCTCCACCATATCCCTGTAGCATAGTGAGCATTATTATTTTCTTTGCCCAGGTCAGGCTATTAAATTAGGAGCATCACACATTCATGCAAAAAGTCCTCCAATGCATATTTTGGTTGAAATTTATTTCTTCTACCAATGACCTTAGCAGTTATCTGTGTATTTTACAAAATAATTAAAATCCCTTATTAATATTTCTGCTACTTTTTTTTGTTCCCAACATAGACACAATCCATTCTTCTTAATAACTGGTCAAACTCATATGCTCACATAGACAAATGTAGACAAATATTGATGGGAGATAAAATTCTACAGAATAATAAACATTGAGAGTGGTCTTCTTAGGTAATGAGATCCCTATTTTCTACAGCTTAAGCTGTTTCTTTATTGGAACTTGCTTGGGCTACAAATGAATGTAGTCCTTGTTGGATCATTAGGTTTTTATCCTAGGAGTCTGGGCTGGAATTTGCTAATTTTTAAATTCTCACTCCTCAGTTAACCTTATATGTTAGCATTCCGTTTTTAGAGGCTATTGCAGAACACAAGGGGACTAAAACAATTCCAAAATTCCATGGTTTCCTTTATGACACACCCAGAAAGATTTACCAGTTTTGAGAAAGTAGAATTGAAAATATTTCACATACACAGTAGAGTGGAAAATGTAAATATTTGGAATCCATGCAATATTTTTCAGGGAGCCTCATGCTTACTAGGCGAGCAGTGTACCACAGAGTTAAACCCTTAACTCAATGGTGGGCATTTGGATGAAATTGCTTAGGGCAAACTATCCATCATGAGATAAGACTTAAGAAAAAAATCCACGTTATCAGTTCAATACGATAGGTCCAGGGAAGAGAAAAGGGGTGAATTGGACTCAAAATTATGGTGTCTACGTTTATTGAGCTTGGGTGTTTTTGTCACCTCTGATCCATTTTATACCCCATGTTGGGGTAAGAGTAGTTTATGGATCTTTCCATTACTGAAAAACATGAGCCAAATTTTCACTCTGTTCCTTTTATATGAATTCAAAGTTATTCTTTGGATAAACAGTGTAGTTCTGTTACTGTGTCTATTCATTTAATTTGACAGAGGCAAAAAAAGAGGAGCATAAAACTTTAATTTCTGGAACAATATTTGTATTTAAGTACTCTAGTATGAAAGTGTTATTTTCCTGGTGAACTTATTTTCAAATGTTTTTTCACACAGGAATCTTAAGCTTTAGTGGACAAAACGTCATGACTCTTGAGTGGTAATAAGTCGAAATGGAACACACATGAGGGAGTTAAGCACACACTCGTAATAAGCCTGCACAAGCCGTCCATTACAAGGGCCTGCTTCATTTTCTATGCCAGAGTCACAAAATAACTTCAAACTTTGTCCCAGAGAAGGAATCAAAAGTCCACCTCACACACATAAAAGGGACATCTCTATGGATTTAAACCAAGACCTGATTATTCAGGAGCAGCTTATTTGGCTCTTGGCTAAGTCAAAGTTTGCTACTTCTGGGCATGTTTGACTATAGGGAACTCGCCCTCATTTTCATCCCTCTGCCTGTTCTGAAGGATGTGAAAAACACACAACTTCATTTTTACTCATGTGGGTTTGAATGGGCTCTTATTTGACTCATTTTCTTTAGAAGTGAGGAAAAAAAATAAAAATGCTTTTGCATGTGCAGGGATTTGGGGATTTCTTCTCTTTCTTCTCTTTTCCATTTCTTTTTCCCCTTGACAGAATGTCTGGTCTTTAGGCATTTGTAAGGTCTCTGCTTCATTCTTTCAAACCAGTCCCTGATGTATGGGTGGGGAGGTGGGGGACACAGGAAATAGGAATGAATTCTTATTCGCAGGACCACTTAGAACCCCAGGAGCCACGGGTCACTACCCTGGGTGGAACAGTTCAAGTAAAAGTGTTTTGGCAGAGCTTATGCAGTCATGAAATGACAACATCCAAGGGTTTGGGCCCTCCTTGACATTCACTGTTGTTCCCAGCCCTATCATTGTTCTGTCTTGCATATATCACTTAAGAGTCCTTCTCTTATTGTTTTTTTTTTTTTTTTTTTTTTTTAATATCATTGTATCTGAACCTCCTTCAATTCCATCATTATGTAGGTTTATAATTTTGGTACCAAACCAGTCATACAAATTAGATTTTTTTTGTTTTTTTTTTTTTTGGGGGGGGGGGAGGCAAACAACAAACATAAAAGGGATCAAGATCTGCATCATGTTATTCCAGTCATTCTCTTTAAAGGGGACAGAAGGAGAAAACTCCAGTACTGTACAGGCCAGTAGAAGCAAACAGGAATAGCTGCAAAACACTGTATACAATGTGACATCTGTGGACCAGTAGGAAAGGCTGGTGAATACTTCAACTCAGGACTGAATTCATGCAAAAAGAGCCAATTGTAACTTAATCAGTTCAATTCGCATTAAGATAATATTCTAAAAGGAGGGTCATGCTTTTCATTGCTAGCCTTTTCTACATTAGTACATGTTTGGTATTTTATTTTTAATGTCAAAAGAACATAGCTGACAGTTTGAATCAGAGTCAATGTATTTCAGCAAGTATTATAAATTGATACCTGGTGTATATTTCTGTTGTTTTGATAATCTATGGCTGAGCTGATTTCCCCACACTCTACTCCTATAACTTCTAAGTGTCATTTGAGAACAGAGGGATTTTATTTTCTCATGATCTTAGGCAGTTGAAGAAAAATTTCTTTGAGGTGTTTTTGGAGAGATTTCCATTTGGCTGTCTATGCAATGTCTAAATAAATAATGAAAAGTTGAAAAGTTCAGTCACTGGTTTTCAATGAATTTAACTCAAAATGATATATAAACTTGCTTAATTAACCTGTCACCTTAGTCAAAAACTTGTGCACAAGTGAGTTTGTGTGCTAGTGTAGACTGTGTTGAAGGAATATAGATACTTCAGAGCTATGGAGGGGAAAATGTATGAAAAGATTGTATCTGAAATTAGTTACCAGAGGTTGTAAAGCAAGATCTTTTATAATCTTTAATTTTCAACAAAAATTCCAAGTTTAAAACTAGCAGAATATGGCTATCAGTTGAATTTCACTCTCACATGTAATAAAGTATTTGCACACAGTAAATCATTCACTGGGAATTGAATCTTATCGGATTTGCATTATAGTGAAAAATTTTCAAGTGTCATAGTTACAGAAATGTATGTACAGGCAACACATAGTCGCCTTTTATGTAGACAAAATGTAAGAAAATATTTTTCCACCAAGTATAGGTATGGATGCATTAAGCATTATTCTTTCTGACAAAAGATCAGAAAATAGATTTTCCATGGTTAATAATTGAGGAAGGAATTATTAAGGGTTCTCATTTACTATTCCTGAAATGTCTTATTTTCTGTGGCTCTGCTGGTTTTCTGGGATGATTTTGTTGAACCCACTGAAACGATAATTCAGTAATTCTGCAAAGGTTCAGTGCTTCCTGGATTTGGTCCACTTTCTGAGATTCAACAAGGAGAATCAAACTAACAAATCTCAATGATGGAACATTAGACATATTGTGACATCTTTGATTATATGAATCTAAGCATGTAGTCATGGATGAGGATGATACTGAATCCTGCTCCCAAAAATCCACCAAAGTATTTCTTTTGTCTGCTGTGTGTTGCTTTGTTGAGGAGAAGTTTCTAATCACAAGCATCATACTCCATGTATAACCACTACCAACCCTTTTTCTATAAAGCAGCGTCCAGTTAATGAGAAATAATGTTAAATTGAAACAAAAGTTCCTCAAATTACTCATACTTGTTCTTAGATTTTCAGTTGGGATTCCTTAGAATTTTTCAACCAACTTGAGGGTGTTGGTGATTGGGTTCCAAAGTACACTGTAGAAATAGTACATTCTTAAAAGTGATAGGGTACAAACTGTACATTTGATTTGGTGGTCCAGCTCTCTGGTGAGACTGTAAGACAGTACACCATCAGGAGTATAGAGTTGTCAAAAACCCTTTGCAGGATATTGGAAGTTTGTATGTGCTGGCTCACTTTGCCTTTTTCACTTTTGTTTCATTTGACTTTTATATTTAGAGTGTGCATGGTTAATACTTAGTTGAGAGCCTGGGTAGTCACATCTAGCAAATTTAATATCGCTATTTAGAAAAATGTTTTCTATAAAACATTTTAAGTATCAAAATGTTTCTATAAAACATTTAAGTATCAAAATGTATAAAAGATACTTGATCATTTGTCTTGAGGAAATTGTCACTTGCCCCTTTCATAGACTCCAATCCCCAGTGATGGTGCTTCCTTCCTATTTCTCTTCTCTAATTTCTTCACACTTTTTTCTGTCCTCTGTTATATCTTATATTTACTCCACAACAGACAAGCTTCTTATAGAAATAATTTTGTGTTTTGCTGTTCCAGTCTACATGATGACTTTAAGTCTTCTCATTCATTTTCAAATTGGTCCTCCAAACTAATTTCCTATTAGGATCTTAAAATATATTTTGACAATCTGTTCACAAAAAGAATAGTAAAAGTCAATCACATTGGAAATTTTGGTTTTCATCTGAAACTTTTCATGGTTTTCATAAATTACACAGTTGCAAATTATGTGATTTTCAGTATATTCTAAATATCACAGTTTAAATGGATCTTAAATTTAGATTTATAATAAAATAATTTGTATTTAAAGTAAATTAAGAGCAGCACGTTAGGCATAATGGAATAAGGAACTATGAAAAATCTGTTTCATGATTAGAAAAAAAATAAAGTGAGAAAACTGACAAGAAATGATCAAAATGCCCCTTTTCAGAACCTTGGAAAATGATCAAAGACATATAACAATCCAAGGAGAATTAACTAAGGAAAAATAATGAATGTTGGTAAGAACTGTGAATATATGGCATTTTAACTTACTCAATTTCCATCTCCCTCTTCAAACTTTGGCAGTGTAGAAAATTATGGTGGCTGTGAAAATCAGCAACCGAGCAGTCACTATAGCAAATTGGTTTGCATCCCCAAAACCCCAGTCCTAGAGAAATATCATAACTGAAAGCTCCTTGAAAAGTTCTGTTCTAAATTTTTACCTTTATTTGATCTAACTTAGTGTTGCCATGTGGGAATAAGTGCATCCGTAGGTCATTTGCTGAAAGTAATCAACAGCAATTATTTAACAGCAAAGTAACCTGAGGTGGAGAAAAATAGGGTGAACAATGTATTCATAAGTGATTCTAAAAACTTCTGACATATTCCTTAGAAACTGGAGTTCCAAGTACTTATGGAAAGAAGTAGTAATATCCTACTCTCTCACTTCTAGCAGACCTTGAAGATCTCCACAAGTAGGAATTGGAGGCTAAGGCAGAGTTACAGATTATCTGTTGGAATGTTGAAGCATGCCTTAAAATACACAGAGAGTCAACTGGTAAAGGCTAAGCCTTGTTGATTTAAGACGTGTAAGACACAAGTTCTTAAAATTTTCTTTTAAGCAGTGCTGGGGATTGAACCCATGGCCTCATACATGCTAGACAAGTACACTACCACTGAGCTATATCCATGATCTCAATACATGACTGTATTTTTAAAATAAGCTGTAGTAACATATCAATATGGTATATCTCTTAGCAAAACAACCTTACTTGCAGAGAAATGTATACCATGAGATTCCATTTATATCAAGCTTAAAGTATTTCAAACCCAATTGTGTATGAATGTATTCCACAAAAAAAGTTTACAAATATATATGAAAATAAAATAAAAAAATAAAATAAATAAAAAAAGTCTAACATTATCAAATGTTTAAATAAAAAAGACTTTTAAGATAATTTGTTAATTCATTAGCTGACCATTAAGCTTGTTGAACAGAGACTTTAGTGCCTGCACACCACAAGAAAAAAGAAAATGCAGACTACAAATTTAGTCCAAGAAATTCTCTAAACAATAACAAAAATAAATCAAGGAGGCTGACAAAATTCAATCAGAAAAGAATAGTCTTTTTTTTTTCTTTTTCCTTTAAAAAAAAAAAAAAAAAGTCTTTTTAACAAGTGGTATTAGATAGCCACATACAGAAGAACAAAATTTGCCCTTGATTCATACAATATATAAACTCAAAGTATATCATAGAACTAAATATGTTAATGACATTTTATCAAAATTAAGCATTTCATGCTTTAGAGCATACAATGAAGAAAATGAAAAGACAACTGCAGAATGGGAGAACGTATTTGCGAATCATATATTTAATAAGAATTTGTATCCAAAATACACAAAGAATAATTAAAATTTGATAGCAATAAACAATATATATGTGATTTTGGAAACACAGAGACTAAGAATGAAATAATATAGAGAAGATCAGCATAGCACTGCCCAAGAATGACATGCAAATTTTTGAAGCATTCCATGTTTTCTTAACCAAGAAAGTGAAATATCTGCACAGTGACTTCCATTATACATTAATGAATTAGAGAGGACACAGTAAGTGGAAAATATTTAATTTTAATAATTGGAAGAAATAATTGTGTTAAAATATTTATTCAGTAGAAAGCAATCAACAATGTAATTCGTATCAAAGTTCTAATGTCATTTTTCACAGCAATAGAAAAATCAATGCTACAATTCAGATAAGACCATAAAAGACCATGCATAGATAAGACACCCTTAAATGAAAAGAACCAAATAGAGTGACCATTATCTGACTTAAATTTTCTTACAAAGCTATCATAATCCAAACAGTGTGAAACTGTCATAAAAACAGATCCATGGAAAATGAAACCCAAATTAACTTGTGCATTTATGGCCAACTGATTTTTGACAAAGTTACTGATGGCACACAATGTGAATAAAGTCTCTTTAGTAGATAATGTTGGGAATATTGAATATCCACTTACATAAGAATACAGGTCAATTCTTATCTCACACTACATACAAAAATTGGGTCAAAATGGATAAAGAAAATGCAGCATTTATATGTGTGTGTGTGTGTGTGTGTGTGAGAGAGAGAGAGAGAGGGAGAGAGAGAGAGAGAGAGAGAGAGAGAGAGAGAGAGAGAGAGAGAGCACACACAATGGAATACTATATAGCTTTAAAAAAAGAAAGAAATCCTGTCATTTGTGTCAATGCAGATAAACCTGGAACACATAATGCTAAATAAAAAAAGCCAGAGACAGATTTAAACATAATTCAAAATCAACACAAAGCATGAAACTATAAAACTACCAGAAGAAAAAACATAGGAAAAAGTCTCCATGACATTGGCCTGAGCAATGTTTTTTTTTTTTTTAATTTGTCACCAAGATAAATGGTACATGAAAAAAAACAATTGAAAGCAAATAAGTAATGATGGATGGAAGGAAACATTTGCAAAGTACACATCAGATAAGAGGTTAATATCTAAGAAAAAGGGAACTAAACAACTCGACAGTAAGAAACAGCTTGATTTAAAAATTTGCAAAGGCACTGAAAAGCTATTTCTCAAAAGAAGACATACAAATGTCAATGTTCTCTCTAATATGTGGATGCTAACATGAAACAAGGGGAAAGGGGAAGAATAGAAGTTCAGTGAATTAGATAAATGGGAATGAAGGGAAGGGAGAGAGGACAGAAAGAGGAAAGACAGTGGAATAATTCTGACAAAGTGTCCTATATACATATATAAATATACCATAAGGAATCTGTACATCCTATACAACTACGAGACTGGGATCCTAATTAGAATAAGATCTATTCCATGTTTGTATAAATAAGTCAAATAATACTCTACTGTCATGTATAATTAAAAAGAATAAAAATTAAAAAGAAGACATACAAATGGCCAAAAGTTGCATTAAAAAAAGCTCATCATCACTAATCATCAGGGAAATACAATTTAAATCTACTAGGAGATATCACCTCTAAGCTATCAGAATGACTATCATCAAGTGTTGTGGAGGCAGAGAAAAGGGAATACTTGTACACTGTTAGGGGAATGTGAATTAGTTCACTCATTAAGGAAAACATTACAGCGGTTCCTCAAAACACTACAAGTATAACTACCACATAATCCAGCATTCCCACTATTGAGCGTACAGCCAAATGAAATGAAATCAGTATGTGAAAGATATATCTGAACTCCCATGTTCATTGCTGCATTATTCACAATAGCCAAGATATGGAATCAACCTAAGTGTCAATCAACAGATGAATGGATAAAGAAAAATTTCAGTTAGAAAATTTTAAAGTTTTAGTCAGACAGAAGGAATAAGATTTTGAGATCCATAGCACAAATGACTACCATAGCTAATAATGTATTAAAATTTTCAGAATTACTAATAATAAATTTCAAATATTGTCACCATACAAATTTTGTATGTGAAGTCATGGATGTATTAGATATGTTGATTTAACCCTTCTGCATTGTATAGAAACATCATAACTTCATATTGTACTTTATAAATATATACAATTAAAATCTGTCAATAACAGTTGAAAATATATAATAATTTTAGAAAATAATAAAAGACAACCCAAAGTAAAGCAGCACAGGATTTAATAGCTGTTTCTCCAAATGGCTATTAAGTACATGAAAAGATTTTGACTTAGCCTGGGATGCCACAACAAAATATCATACACTACTACATTATAAACTACAAAAATTTATTTCTCATAGTTTTAGAGGAAGGCCAGCATGATCAGGTTCCCGTGAAGGTCCTCTTCCAGTTTGTAGACTGTTGACTTCTTGTATCTTCACATGGCAGAATGATGAAGGTGCATTATTTCTCTGGCCTCTTCTTCTGGAACACTAATCCAATTCATGACCTCATACATTCCAAGATTTCCACAACCAAATGCAAACACATTGAGGATTCAATTTCAACATATTAATTTTATGGAACTCAAACATTTAGTCCATATGAGCTACGCAGCATTATTAGTCATTAGGAATTTATAGCATTTTACCCCACACTGATGATACATATTTTAATGATGATCTTGTATTGTGTTCAAAACTCATCAATGAAAATGAAAGTGCATTTTAAATTTTTTGTGAGTTACTTTTTAAAAGGAGCTGGATTAATTAATCTCTAAAATTAGCATTAGTACATAATTGACCAATTTTTTTTTCTTTTTAAAAAATATTTGGTTTTAGTTGTAGGTGGACACAATACCTTTATTTTATTTTTTACATGGTGCCAAGGATCAAATCCAAGGCCTCACACATGCTACTCAAGCTCTCTACCACTGAGCCACAACCCCAGCCCTAATCAAAGTTTTTAAAAACAACTAAAAATTAAATATAAAATTTTCTTTAAAATATCCTTAATGTGATAGACATAGAGTGAGGAGATTAATGTTATGTCTGTTGAGTGAAGAAATTATAGTTTTCTCTTTTGTCTAGTATATCTGAGGTTTGCATCATAGGAAATGTACCATGGTATGAAAGAAAAAGGAAAGAAGAGAGGAAGGGAAGGAGGGAATTCTTTAGCAAGAATTCTTTGAGCATATATTCCAACAAAATACATGAGAATACAAGAAAGTGTAAAAACTTTAAGAAATTTTGGCATTAACCCAATAGTGTTATGTTTTAAATTCAGAACTTATAGCTACGCTTTTGCTCAATACCAGTAAGGAGTCAGTAAAAATTGTTTTTAACCTTAGGTTAAATTTATATTTATGAGAATAGATTTTTCCATATGAAATAAAATTTCCATATGCAGTTGGATGAGTTCAGTTTAAAATAGCCAAGTTTCTAGCAGGAATATTTTGATTACACCTTTCCAAATAAGAAGTCCTCCTGTGGGGACATACTGAAGAGGCCTACTGAACAAATCATTAGGCATTCAGCCAACATTTGGGGCAAAGATGTGGTATGCTAAATTTAGCTTTCATAAATTAAAAGTGGGTTACATAATTTCATATGTATTTAATAGATATTTGCTTTTATTTTAATAGCCTGTTTTGTGGTTTGATTTCATATCGTTGCTTATTATATTGCTAATGAGAAGAATTACAAAACATTAGTATTTGACCAGTATTTCAAAAATACTTTCCAAACTTGTGGTTTATCATTTTTGCTTCTACTTTTGATTTATATACAGAATTTCAAATGTTAAATATTGAAATTCATTCAATTTTTAATGGATTTTTCTTTGATTTTTATTAAGATCTTTCTGCTGTGAAAAGACATAAATATTTGCCCATTTTGTTGTGTGTCAGATTCCCATGTTATATTTAACTATTTGATCTCTATAGATGGTATATTGGCATATGATGTATTACTGAACTCTAATTGTAGTTTAGAAAATAATACATTATCCTGAGACTATTTAGCCACCATGCCATTTGCAATGATTTGGAATACCTTCTTTATCACCTATTAGTTCTTATGGTTATATTTATGTTTAATGGTAAGTTTTCTCTTTGGTTTCTTGTACTGGCATCTCTTGATACATAATTTTGCAATAACATTAAAAAAAACTATAATCTGATAGAATTTTCTTGGCCAGTCTTACAAATTGAATTTTTCACAAGAACTTTAAAATCTCTTGATAAAATTCCCCTATTTTTCATTGGGATTTTGAATTATGTTATAAAGTATTAAAGCAGGAAGATTTGAAATTGGACTGCCTTGAAATTGGGTTCTAGATCCACCAATTATATGACTTTTAATCAGAGATTTAATCCTGGAAGTCACTTAACCTCAGTTGCTTCATTACAAAGAAGAGTAGTAATGACACCTAACCAATAAGACATTTCAAATCTTAAAAATGCTTATATACATATACATGTAAAACAACATTACTCTAGAAACTGGCATTTAATAAAAGTTATACATTGTTATTTTAAATTTTTCATTGGGGTGGTAATTTATTTTGGGGAAGAATTAGTTTCTTAGATTTAATATGCTTCTAATTCAGGAAAGCAATAATTGAAGTAATTTTCTTATTTTTCTTTCCAAATCTTTATTGATGTTTTTCATATAATTCTGGAATATATTTTAATATTATAATCAGTTATGGGTATTACCAATTTTCGTTACTTTATGAATGATATAATTATGCTATTGCATTAACTAAAGCTCGATTGTGATATTTGGAAAACACTGATTTTTCTAATTGATCACATTACTGGTGGAACTTATTGGTTCTAACCATTTTTAATCAATTAATTTGTGTTTTCTAAATGATTATGTGATTTCTAGCAATGATAATTTTATTTTTTCCTTCTTAATTCTTAGGCCTCATTTTCCTTCCTTGCATTGTCTACAACTTTCAGAATGATCTTTAATAATAGTGATAATAGATATTCATATCTTATTCTGTTTCCTGATTTTAATAAAAACCCAAGGTTTTTTGTTTGTTGTTTGTTTGGGTTTTTATTTTTATTTTTTTGGTACCAGGGATTGAACCCAGGGGCACTTAACCACTAAGCCAGATCCCCAGACCTTTTTGATATTTTATTTAGAGCCAGAATCTCACTGAGTTGCTTAGGGCCTTTCTAAATTGCTGGAGCTGACTTTGAACTTTCAATCCTCCTGCCTCAGCCACATGACCTGCTGGCATTACAGGCTTTCACCACTATGCCCAGCCAAAACACGTTTTAAGTCAAGCAAGTTGCTGGTTATTGTTGGAAGAAAATTTCTTTATCACATAATTATTTGTTTATTGTTTGCACTATTTTTTAGAAAAATATATATTATCTAAATCATTTTTGAAATATTACAAAATTGTTTCCTTCTCAAATTATTGATTGGTTTACTAAAATCAATCTATTTTAATTCCCTCGGGCATTCCTAGAATAAAAATTTTACAACATATGTACTGAAAACAGATTCCCTGTGTTTAAATACTTCATATGAAATGTATTAGCCATATAATTTTGATACTAATGCTTAACTTCTGTTTCTTCATCTATAAAGTGGGGATAATGAGATTACTGCTCTCATGAGAGTATTATGTAATTTAAGGTGTTAATATATATCATGGGTGGTTTCTCGTTATAGATTTTGGATTTTTTTCTGTAATGATTTAATAGTGTTTGTATCTAGATTTAGAAGTGAAATTGTACCATATATTTTTACATGCATTACTGGCCATAAAATGCAATCATTTCAGGAAATTCTTCTTTCTTTTAGATTTTCAAGGTTATGAGCATTGAGTTGCATCAGTGATCTACTAATAACAATCTCAGGCATTTCTGTTCAGCCTTATTTTAGATTTTTGCAATTCTTTTTCCTTTCTCTTTTTAGTTGTCAAAGTTTCCAACATAACACTATATCAGAAATTCAGTGGTCTAAAACAACAATATTTGATTATAAACCAATTTTATTATATAGATAATGAAATATATTATAAATCATATAAGCTACTATATTTTATTGTATATGATATGTAATATATATGTGTGTACATATACATATACATATTAATGAGTTACATATGATATATGATGTAATTATAACATTGTTTCTCCATTTAGTATCTCCTTTCTGTTTTCATCTCTGTGGCCTTCCTCTTATTAGGAACCAACCCATTTGGATAATGCTGCATCACCTCCAATATCATTTTTGCCAATAAGTCATTTTGACATATCCACAAGTTCCAGGGTTAAGATTTGGCATCTTTGGGATGCCTACCAGATTATCTGAACAGTCATCCACTCTAATCCATGATTTTGTTTGCCATGGTTTTAATTACTCATGATCAATCATGATCCAAAAGTATTAAATAGAAAATTCAGAAGTAAACAATTCATAAGTTTTAAATTGTGTGCCGTTCTGTGTAGTGGGATGAAATCTTCTTTTCTATCCTGCCCAGGAAATGAACCATCCTTTTATCTGGCACATCTGTGCTGTATTTCGCTACCTGCCTCTTTGTCACTTAGTGGCTGTCCCAGTTATCAGATTGACCACCACAGTATTACAGAGATTATGTTCAAGTAACTCCTATTTTACTTAATAATGGCCCCAAAGGGCAAGAGTAGTGATATTGGCAATTCACATATGCCAAAAGGAAACTATAGAGTACTCCTTTTAAGTGAAAGAGTGAATTTTCTCAACTTAATAAGGAAAGAAAAAAATTATACGCTGAGGTTGCTAAAATCTACAGCACAATAAAACATTTTGAGAGAGATACATATACCATACTCACATAACTTTTATTAAAGTGTATGGTTGTCACTGTCCTATTTTATTATTAGTTATTGACGATAATTTCTTGCTGTGCTTAATTTATAAATTAAACTTTATCATTGGCATGCATGTGTAGGAGAAAACAGTATATGTAGCTTGATACCAAGCTGTATCCCTGGGGCTCTTGGAACATATTCTCCATCAATGCAGGTGTGGATGAGGACTCCTATTTTACAGATTCGCATAGTTTGGTTTTCTTCAAAGAATATTGTCTTGGAGTGAATCATTTCATATTTTAATTACTTATTTTGTAATTTCTCCTTTTTTAAACTCCAAGTATCTTAGTTAATATTATTTCTTATTTAAATTTAAACATGTTCATCTCTGAATTTTATCTGATTGTAAATTTGGATGCATATCATACATTTTATTTTGCAGCAATCACTTTATTGCTCTTTTAACCACTGATGATATCAGGTTTAAAAATCTCCTTGAGTTTAGCATTATTTAAGTGATAATTTTAAGAATTACAATTGATTTTTGTACACTTTGCTATTAATTTCTAAATAATCTGATAATTTTAAATAGTTTCTGCACTTTGAGGTTTTTTAAAGATTTTCCTTATGACATAATAAGTAATAGGTTTGTAAAAATTCAATGGTTTCTTATACTGTAGGATATGATGTGTGGTATCTGGTTTTAACTAGCATTATTAATTTTACTTTTATAGACTATAGAGTTATTTATCTTTGCTTTTTCAGGCTTTAAATTGTCATGGATTACAATGAATCAAAATATAGTCTGTAAAAAATTTAAAAAATAAATAAATAAATAAAAGAAAATGTGGCATACTATAAGAAAGCCAAGATGTTCAGAGATTTCTAAATTTTTAGATAAAAATTGTAACAAATAAAAACTTTTAAAAAGTAGCATTTATTTGCAGACAGTAAAAATTCATTACCTGTATGGAATCATCCTTGGCTTTTTTGTTTTTGTTTTTGTTTTTGTTTTTTGCACTGTGTCTGTCAATGTTTATGTAGGGAAAATTAACATTTAAATTTAAAAGAGTAAATAGATATCCTTTATTAAAATATGCTAATTTAACCAGTATCACTTTTTCCTACCTTCTGAACTTTTAAAAAATCTTTTTGACTTTGCCCACTCATAGTGGCATTGAGACACACCAGAAAAACTTTTGCAAATGGCATTACGTGTTATAAAAGTATGGGAAACTTAACCGTGGTACCAGCAAAAACCAGTCTTGGTTTCAGCTAGCTTTTCTTTAACCTTCTGGATAACAGCAGAGAGCTGATACTGAGACCATGTCTGTAAGTTCTAAACTAAATGAGCTTGATGGTGTCAGCTTAACTGGAGCCAAAATAAACCTACAGTATATGTTTATAGTGTCTGTTTTATACATGTCTGGAGCAGAGGAACTATTGAAGTTGAATTACTCCTCACCCCTGGAGAAAGTAGTCCTTCAATGTCATGACAAAGGTCACTTACAGGTCATGGTAAAAAGGACAGCTTTTGGGTAACAGAGTTTAGGTTCTAAAACATGTCAATTCTTCATTTTTCTAAAAAACAAAAATGTGGAAATGTTTTTGTAATTAAAAGAACATATATATGTATACATGTTTGTGCACATTTACCAGTGTAAATTTAAAATACTTACCATTAATGTGTGCATGGAAAAGTGTAAATTGTACCTGAAGATTACTATTGTGTTTGGGAGCAATTTTTACTTTGAATTGTATGTAATATTACTAACAATAAGAAAACTTCACTTGTGTCAATGTCAAAACATCACAGCTTTGTCCAAGTCAACAGCGACGTTTATGGACAGGTGCCAGAATCTGGTGAATAAGGTGTGAGGAATAAAATGTCCTAGTATGAAAGTAGAGAACATTTTTCAAATCCTTCAGTATATATAGTACATTTGATTTTACACAAAACAGTCATTACTTTGACTTTAAATTTCATTTCTTACTCTGAAAGAAGAATGATTAAAGCAGATTTTCCAAAGGTTGATTTTCTTTAAATGTAAATTTTACAAAGACAAAGCATCCCAAATGTGTCCTAATTACTACAAATTTTATTTTACTGTCCAGGAGGCTGGTGTGTTTAAATAATAAGAATGTGCTCTAACTGCCCACCTTCAGCATTGATCCACTTAGCCATCCCATGTCTTCTTGCTGTTGCTATACTGACCTCTGCAGGCTTCTGAAACTGGGAACAATTGTTGACTTGTATATAGTGTTACTGGCCAATGAAGAGTAAAACAGAGTCTGTGGTTGCCAAGACTTGTGCATTTTGAGAGCTAATGATGAGTTTAGATTTCTTTTTATTCTACCTTTGGTAAAGAAATTTTGTGTACATACATTTTGATGGATGATTTCAGACATGATCTCTCCTTCTCAATTACTACATCACTTCTTTGCCCAACAAACCTGGGTAAGCTGAAACTCTTCCTTGAAAATTAACACTTTAAAACATCTTTTTTAACCTTTAATGGAAGAAAGATCATTAGTGAGTTGGTAGGTGCAACAATTTAGGTTGGAAAAAAAAAAAAAAAACAACTCCTTTGTAACTAAACTATAGGTTGACCCTGATTTTACTCCATGTTGTTTGTTCCATTTTACCATCTGTTCTTACTTAGTAAGTACTTCCACTGATAAGTTAGTGAATCACTAGCAGACCAATAAAAACCCAAATGAGATTGTCTATTACTTCTGATGTAAATATTAAAACTAGTAAGGATGTTTTCTAAAGTACACAGAATTCAATTTAACCAAGTGGACTGGTTACCTGTAAAGAATGTGTCTGTTCTTTGTAGCTTCTTCCTTCTTACATCTCTGTATTCTAAGGTTTATAACATTTACTTATACCCAACTATAACTTCCCACTTAGTCTCTGACACTTCTTTTATACATATATATATCAAGTGGAATTCATGATTTACTCCCAATGATTTGCAGAGCAATGCCCGGAACTTTATTTATATTAGAAACCAAAGCATGTTGAACTACAGCTCTGTGTATGCCTATTTGTGGTTTAACAAATGACAAAATACAGAATACTTAAAAATTTGGGCCTGGAAATGTATTTTTGTCTGGTTTATGTTTTCCTTTGCTTTCTTCACGTTGACTGGTTTTAGTAACTATTCCATTCATTTGCTGTAGCTACCCAAACTATTTTGTATTGATATCCAAACAGTTCCCAGCTGCCCATTAAGTGGTAAAATTATTTATAAAATTAACTTCCATTAACACGTTTCAAACCAGTTTGTGCCATTCTGCCACCTTTTCTCCACTTATAAAATACTGATGATATTCACTCTAATAGTTCATCTCAGCTTACCTGTTGATAAAGGAATACCACGTCCTAGAATTCAAATAGTTCAAGACATTAATAATAAATTACTATTTTTAAAAATAACTATTGATGTTTTATTATATTGTCCAAAAATGCACTTTTATGTGAAATGTATAGATATTACCATGGCAAAAATAAAAATGTCCTTAATACATTGTTTTTAGGAATTTTAAATCAAATCACCAGGAAAATTTTAACACTTACCAGGTATTATATGATCTTAAATGGTTATTGTTAATTTTTTTATGTGTTGCTCATATGTTTTTATAAATCCCTATGATGATGAGCACTGAACTGTTTCATAATGAAATAACGTTTGGAATTTGCTTCAAAACATTCCAGTGGTAGTGTTAGGGCAGGGCAAGTAGTGGCAAGTAAAAGATATGGATGAAATGACATTGTCCTTGAAAATCTGAGCTTCACAATTCTGTTTCGTTTTTATGTTTGTATTTTTCCAATAAAACTTGGAAATCACAGTAATTAATTCACAATATTTTCTTCTCAAAAGTCATTCAGCTGAACCATTACCTTTAACCTGATATATCGAGATGAAAAACTGTGCATTATAGATCTGACCAGATCCCACACTCACCTCCCAGCCTCCCTGTCCTTTCTACTACTTTCTGATTCAATATTTGACTTCTCACCATCCTGTTCACCATCCTGTTTCACTTAAACAACTGGTGTGTCTGTTTCCACACTCTGCTCCAACATATCTAGTCTCCCTCTTATTCCTTCAAAAGTGAAATCAGAAACTACTGAAAGAGTCTGGTTTAGCTAAAACTACTGCTCTATCTTGTGCTTTTTTTTATTATTGTTATACTTAGTCACTCATGATATTTTAATTTACTACTTTACAAATATCCCACCAAAAGAATGCAGGTTTTCATCAAATGTATTTAATGTAGTAATCTTATTTCTAACTGTAGTTTATTGCCCTATTCTTGTTTATTCTCCCCATTACCATTCTTACTCATTTATTAGTCATATTATACTATTAAAATACGTTTTTTTTTTAAGTTGCCTCAAATTTTTCTCAGTATAATTTGGAGCAAGTATAAAAGAGTAAACAAATAAAATTCCATACTAGTTGTGAAACTCTCCTGAAAGCTAATGGCTCTTGGTGACTTGTTTACCCAGCAATAAATTGGTGTTCCATCAAAAAATAAAATCAAAAAGTTTAGTTGGTAATAATGTGCTTGCAATAGAAGGAAAAAAGACAGTGAAGGAATATTTAAAAGCTTTATTTTCCATTTTACTTCTTATTTAACTTATAAAATTGTTGCTTTTCATTACATGGAACAAGGTAGACTATGTAACATAAAAAGTTAAAGAAATCATAACTCATTCATTACTGTCATGTACTATTTTTTCTGCTGTTATTGTTGTTTTGTTGTAAAACAACTGTTTAATAGTTACAATGGTAGACTAAAGTAGGTATTACTCTATAATTGTTTAAAAAACAAACTATGAGTTATAAGGACATACTTATATACATACTAATTTACAAACAAACACATACAGCTAAGCATAGTCTTGAAATCAATTAACCAATCTTTATGGTGAACTTAATAATCAACATGTAAAAAGTAATTGGAAAACTGAAGATATAACTCTGCTCTTAAGTGTTTTCATGTAATTTCAATTCCATCTAAATAATACTCTAGGATTATGAACAATTATAACTGTGGGCTATAAAATCTAAGCAACTTTATTAAAATTCATAAATTTTCAGTATAGGAGAATGCCATATGCAAATATTTTTAATATAGTAGACTTTTATGGTAGCATTCTGTCTAAACTTCAGTAGAGCTATTAGATCACATTTAGGATGTTAAATCGGCACAGACACACTTGTATAAATATCCATTGGAATTTTCAGAAACTTAGTTGTTTCAGGAAGGAATGGAGATATTTCTATAATCTTCCTGTCCATGAAATTTACCTTTATACTAACAGTTTTTAACCACGATTGTAAATAGAAGTAAAGGGTTGGCTTTATCACCGGAAAGGGGAAAGGCACCTTAGGATTAATAAGACTGATTCAAGTGTGTGTCTATGAAACGTGCCTTCTCTCCCTCATCACCACCGTATGATGTACTATGCCTTGGATCAACAAACAAAAAAATCAGAAATTCTACTATAAGAAATCATTCTGGACATTTAAATTTCTCTCTCAAAACCTGCTTCCTACACTTTCTACACCATTAACATTGAGGGGAACATGTGTGAGATCAGAGTCTCCCCCTAAATATCACGCATCTTTCCTATTCGTGTTAGAAGTGGAAGTGATAGCAGGAATAACAATCTTAACATTTATTCCAAGCTTACTGTTGCCAGACACTGCCAAGTTCAAGGTTCACAGTCCTTGCTATAAATAATTTCTGATTTCAGATCATAAAGTTTTGACTGAATCTTCTTTTGATTTTTTTCATAATAAAGATGTTTGGATTAAAAGTCAAGTCAAACAATAAGCAAAAAATACTATATTTGTATTGATTTTCTGGCACAAAAGATTGTTTCAATAGGATTTTCTTTTTTTAGTTCAAAACTTAAGGCAAGACACTTTAAAAGTTAAAACATTCTTTAAAGATTTATTTAAAATTTTATGTCATATACAAGCTATGATTTATAGTCATAGCTGCAGAGATATAAATTTATATCTCTATATCTTAACTGAGCTCATGATCCTCCATTCATTCTTACCTAACTTGTCTTTATAAGGTACACAAAACCATTTTTAATTTAAATTTGCCCTTTTAAGTTATTGCCTTTTCCCTTGTTTTATCTTATCTCTCCATGAGTGATCCAAATTTCAGGGAGGTTGGGAGGAGCTACTTTCTCTATCATTACATCAGACCTCCTCTACCCAATTCTCATGGAGGCATTCATTATTGACACCCAATTCTGCTGCATCCATGCCCTCTGGCAACTAGGCTCACTACTGCTTTTTCTTTGACTCCTAAACTCAAGTATCTTCAGATTCATTCTCTTATGCTTAACTGCTTCTATGTCCCGTGCTCATCTCATAAGAGGCCTAGACTTTAATATACCATCCCTACATCACACTAAATCCAGGGGATTTTATATTGCTACCTAAGACCGATTCGAAAAGTAAAAAAATTAAAAAGTCAAAAAAAGGTAGAGTTAATTTTAATAATATGTATATATATTTAACTCATATATTTAAATACTAACAGAAATTCTGCCTCAATATTGGAAGAAATTCCTGAATTCAATAGCTCTATAAAATCCCAGACATTTTTAAAAGTATTTTTTTATTCCTGCTTTCAAAATGACATTCACAAGAAAATAAAAAGAATGACTACCATATAGCTTGAGAAACAATTTTTTAAATCTACCTGCTTTGGTTATTTATTAGAATTTTAATATTATTTTTGTATGTCATATACAGAATCATGCTTTCTACCTACTAAAAAAAGGGGGGGGGGGAATCTTGTAATGTCATCAGAATGGAAGTACAGGCTGCTCATATGTGGATGGAGTTAAGATCGCAGGTGACCATAGACTGAGGTTTTTATGAAGGCAGCATGGCAGTCAGTGGTAAAATCCAGAAGTAACATTTTTAAGGATTGTGGCAACCCTATGGTGTAGTGCTTGACTATTGTCTTGTATTGTATTGTCTACTACCTTGCACTTTTCCAGAAGTAAATAAGTAATTTTTATTTTATATTTGTATTCATTCTGACTCACATGATAAAAGAATGTTTTTACAGTTCCATCTTTTAAAGAACAGAAGCACCTTTTCTTTTCCCTCTTGGAAGGTACAGTGGGATTCATTCCAAACAGAGTCCCCAACAGTGTGACTATCATTGCCACAACACACACACAACCATTAACCCTCCATGTTAGGGGACCAGATCTCAAGGATGCTATTGATCCTAAATACAATGTCCTCTTTGTCCAATAAAACATCAGAGTATCGGTCTGTGGATTTGAGCTTAATGGCAATTCTATTCTGCCAACACATGTAACCACTTAATTCTTTACCTCATTTTGACTGGGGTCAGAACAGCTTTACTAAGTGATCAAATTTCCCACTGCCTTGGTCTAAAATGTGAACTAAAACTCAAGATGGTCAAGTGGCACACATCCAGAGCATTTTAAAATTATGATAATTGTTTTTTATAAACTGGATAATTCTATACATGAAAGACTATATAATAAAATTTAGAACAGCATTATGGAGAAAAAAAAAACAAACAAAATTTTAATTTGCTATTATATTCATTAGACCATACAAGTCAGCACACTGTGTTTAAGTGGGTTCTCCTTCATTTTGTTTTAATTTGCTTATCTGACTTGAAACAATTCAACTGTGTCTAATGGAGAGATCATAGAAAGTTCCAAATTCTGGGTAACTATGTAATCGGTGAATTAAAAGGAAAAGTGTTTTCACATTTGTATTTTGGCCTTTTCATGGTTCCTTTTTTCTGTCACTTTGTGCTTTATGATAAAATGCAGAACTGAAGAAAAATGTCTATGAGTCACAAGTCCTCTGTTCCACGTATACCAGTTGTCAAGCTTGTGATATACCTAGTAATTTCTTTGAGCTCATTTTTCCTTGTGTTTAATACATTAAAATATACATATTACTATTTGCTTTTAAATACAATATACTTGCATCTTCTGAGTTTCTGAGTTAAAAAAAAAAAGTACCATATTGAAGAAGCAACCATGGGTTTAAGATGGTCAGATAGTTCCTGAATCTAAGGGCTAGGGCACAGGAACACATAAGTAGTAATAGTAATTGAGATTTGTTAGTTGAGTGAGTTGAATGGAAGATTCAGTTTAGTAGAATGTACCCCATTTAGGAGGCTAGAGCTTGGGTCTCTCCACTGATAACCATTGAATTCAGAAGATACTTGAACCTTTCTCATAAATACAGGAACAGATGGTATATTTTAATAAACACCATATATAACATGGAGAAATTGAAAAAGGCATATTTGAAGTCAAACAGTTTAAAGTCCATGCTATTTATACACTGGGCCAATTTTTAAATTGTAAATCTAGAAAAAAGTGTATTACTTATCCAAATTTGTACTGATGACTCTAAACCATCTTAGTCCTCTAACTTTAGAGGAAAACTCCCCCTCTTTCAACTAAAATAATATCAAAATAAACAATGTCAAAGGAGAGTAGGAGAAGCAATAATGGCACTGCTGGTTTGGGCTAAAAGGAGAACTGTGGACAATTACTCATCTTACTTAGGTGAGTTAGATTGAATAAAACTTGAAAAACCCTTTTTACAGGAGCTTATTTAGAGCTTACTATGTATCAGACACTGTTCTAAGCATTTTACATATATTAAGTCAATTAATTCTCACACTCAATAGGGTAGGCTGGATTAATATTCCCCATGAGGCATGGAGGTACATAAGGGTTAAGTGCCATACTTCAAAATACATACATTTTTCATTGGTTACTCACCCCAAAACTACCACAGTTATCCATTTGGAGGATTTTCTTTCTTTCTTTTCTTTTTTTTTTCTCTTCTATACCCAAAGTAGCTGCTTAATTATTATTTATAAAGCAAATTAATTTTGGAAATTATTGCATTTAATTGTTCCATATTTTACAAATGTATTTTTCTTGGAATATCAGAGGAATTTTCCCTTGAGTCATAAGTCCTTGTTGCATTATAATCCTATGGATCGAGGTCATTTTAATGAACCTCAATCTCTACCTTCTAAATGGACATCACATTTACAAGAATTTATGGAAAGAATCAGACTGGTGTAGAATACTGTAATTAGGTGTATAATAAGAGCATCACAATTTGCAATGCATCCTACAGAGGAATAGCTGCCTACTATGATTTAACTAGGATTGGGCAAATGTGCAGCCCTCAGTGCCATTTATGAATTAATCAGGTGCACAAGCACCTCTTAGGAGCCTTCACACCGAGTGAGGAAACCTCCTAAGGGAGATCATATTAAAACAGCCCTACAAAACTCATTAGTAGAAACTACATCTTCCTATTTTTAATTTAAATATATAATAGAAAAAGAAACAACCTCTTCCAATCTATCACTGGACTTGAATTAGGGTCATTGTAATGCAGGAATTACTAAATTTTTTTTGTTTAGTTTCTGAATAAATACATATTTTATATCCAAGCAATTCCAGGCCTAAAATATAGGAAAAAAGCATTTTCCATGTAGTTAATGATGGATACAAAGCATACATACCTTAGAAACTTGCAAACAGAGGAACACATAAATGCTTTATTTATCCTGAAGGCAACATAGAATATAATGGTTAAAATGATCTTCTTGTTTAATTCAGGCCATTGCCAATGTCATATAACTTTTAACTATAATCAGCTCTAATATTGAACCCCAAATTAGGCAAACTTATAAAAGTCAGTATTTTTTTTTTACCTAGCTATTACAGAAATCCCTCTACAGAAATACTTTTTAGTGCTTTCAGGCAGAGCAGGTAATATAAAATTTCCAATACTGACTTCAACTTGAGACAAGATACACTTTAAGAGTTATTAGCACTCTGCAAAGTGTGTTAAGACTGACATTCACGATGTCTCCGTTATTAAATAGATACTGGTATGTACTGATTTTCTTATAAAACTTAATAATGATAATGACCTTTCCTTTAGGAATTGGGTTTTCATGCTGAAAACACAAGTAGATATATAGAATTTGATGCCAGACACAGACTGCAGCGGACTGTTGAGTTTTTATAGAGAGAGGAGTTGAAATGCATTTTTCACCTTGGACTTTGAACACTGGTGTGCCATCATGGCCATCAAATGTATATATTTCGGTTTATAGTGAATATAATTAGTGTTACACTCAATTTATTACCTGATTCATTGTCCTCATGCCCCAGTGCATCATTCCACAGCAGTGACTTGCACACCAGAGAATCCTATTAAAGGAAGAGCAGCTGATGGTACGCGTTTCTTTTCATGTCACTTTGCTCTATTTGAAAAGCAGTATTGAGCCACATTTTTATAGCTATTTTTATACAGAAGATAGGAGCATGTAGATATAATGCCACAAAACTTAACCTTATTGACAATCCAAATTTAAGTTTTATTCAGTATTTAAAGGTTGAAACAATTATTAATGGTGTCCATATATTTTTGACCCTAAGATAGCCTATTGTTTTGTGAAACAATAAGTTGTATGATTTTCAATAGTCAAAGAAGGGACACCAATGATAAAATAATAGTATTTGTATGTATCAAGAAAATTTTGCAGCATATTTACTTTAAAGATCACTTTCTCAGTATTTGAACATATACCTTCTTCCTTTAAGCCAATAATATTGATCTATGCTATACAACTAACATTTTACCTAAACTCTTATCACTTTGACAAGCTAATTTTTATACAATTGGCAGTCAAAAATAGACATTAAAAGTTAAATTCAACTACATTTGAGCTCAATTAAAATCCTGGCCCTCATTTGCTACCTATATGTTGATTCCCATGAACTTTCAAAGTCTCTTTTCCCTTAAATAGAGTGTTTTGAGCTTAATTAGTGTATTAATGTAGATATGAAATGCTTGGCAGATACAAACTATAATCTGAATACTCTATCCCTTTCCAAAATGCCGGGATCATCCCATCATCCCTGTGAAATTCACACTCAAATATATATATTTGGGTTGGGGATATAACTCAGTTGGTAGAGTTCTTGCCTTGCAAGCACAAGGTCCTGAGTTCAATCCCCAGCAGTGCAAAGAAAAAAAAAAAAAAAGAAATATATATATATATATATATATATATATATTGTTGATGTTTGTTTTGTTTCTTCAAACACAGTTTTGCTAAATTGCCCAGGCAAGTCTTGAACTCCCAATCCTCCCACTTCAACCTTCTGAGTACCTGGGATTACAGGAAACACCACCACACCCAGCTACAAATGTATTGACTCATTCTTATTGATTTGCATGAAGAGAACCTACTAGATTGACAAGCAAATAAAAAAGCTTATTCTTCCTTTCATTTGTGCCATAATGATAAACTGGGAGGGCACTTAACCAAGGGAATATCATCAGAGGCCTTGTCTCTAAGGCAAGACATTGCAGCTATCTGGAAATGAAACAGTAAAACCATTTTCATCTTACCCAGTAAGGGCCTAAAAATTTGGAGCTTTGAGATACCTTGGGGGCAAGTATGACATGGACAATGATCTTTGGTTTTTAATGTTTGCTGAAGACTAAGAAGCTGTGCTACTTTGAGAGTGAACAACTTATCATCATCAAGCCCAGTTACTTCATTTATACAAGAAGGCTAAAATCAAAGACAGAGATTTTTAAACTTTCAGCCTTAGAACCTCAGGATTCCATGGTGTGATTCAGAGGCCTTTGAGGGGGTTAAACATTTGGCAAGGATGTAGACCTTTTGTCCCACTTCAAAAAACATCAATTTGTTTTCTATTTTGAGATTGTCCATATGATTCACTTGGGGGAAAAAAAAAAAAAGATGGAGGAGTGGACAAGCTGTTAAAAATAAAATCAAAACCACTGTTTCTACATGGTTTCTTAGTTTTCATTCAGTTTTTAAACACCATACCTTTGTTTTAACATTTCAATACCTCTCTCATCTGAAGCATTATAAACCTTCTCACCCAATTATTTACTTACTTAAATGCATATAGTGACTCCTAAGTGCCCTGGTCTGTTTGGACTACTTTGTCAGTAATTAACTTATTTAGTCCTTATAACAATCTCCTAAAGCAGAGGCCATACAGTGATCCCTATTTTGCAAATAAAGAACCAGGCAGAGAGACTAACCCACTTGTGCAATATCACAAGGATAGTAACTGATTCAACTAGGACTTAAACCCAGGCTCCTGGCTCTAAAATCTATGCACCTAATTCCTGCATTATTCTGTCTCTCATATTCTGCATGTATTTGTGATATATTAGTGATTTACAAATGTGGATTGCTGGTTAATATTTTTGTAAGTCTTTAATGATTGGAAAAAAATTAGAACTTTTTATCCTTTCCCAACAGTGGTAAAATTTAACTTTTCCAATATAAAGAAATGTGACAAATCCTTTGTAGAACTGTAGAAATACATGTGTTTGAATTACTTTTAGAGGAGATTTCTACTTTAAGTATGGGTTAGAAGCTGCAGTTACCAACTGCATCCTCTTCTTAGAACGCACTAAGCATGATGCAAAGATGCACAGATGATGAGATTCACTGGTAATAAGAAATGAAGAAATGTTCAATCATTCTATCTAATTTTTCAATCCCAATTTTACCACTTCAATTCTTATGGCATTTCATGGTACATGTATATGATTTTAGGTGGGTTTTTAATGTGCAAATGTACAGAAGTCGGTGATAGATGCAAAAGGTTGAAAAATTCTCTCACTAGTAGAACATGTATGTATGTATTTGTCTCTTGACTATTTGCTGATGGACAGATATAAAAATGTAGTGTTCTCATGAAATTGATAATTATCAAGTTCTCTGAAAATGTAAAGGATTATATTGGAAATATTTGTATATTTCCTATATACATGCATATATATATATATATATTATGTTTGATAATACATATCAGATTTGAATATTCTTGTTTTTTCAGAAAATATAAAATAGAGAAACACCTAAATCCACTGTTTTAAAATAACTAAAGGTAAATTATAAGAATCTTATTTTGAGAGGACTTCTAAAGTGGTGCTCTCTTGGGAAACATAGTATCCTTTGATAGATACTGAACTTGCCAATTATTTTTAACATCAGAGGTGGCCTCATTTGTGATATTAATACATGTTACAATATACTCACACAGTGTATCCCCTTTCAATGTTTTGACATATTATAACATTTTTGATAAATTATGACAACTCTTAGATTATGGCAAATTGTATGTTTATAAATTTTAGAATTAATGATTTATTATCCATTAATTTTGTCACTGAAACTCATATTTCTTAAGAATTTGATTAAGCAAAAAAAAAATAGATAAACTTTCACTGATTTTGAAATTTGATACAGCAGATCCTGATTAGTTACCATTGTTTTCATTAAAGGACATAGCAATGTGGGAAGGAAGACTGAAGAACTCCAGGGAGTAATTAGAAATACTTGAATTATTGGTGACTGTGTGTTCACTTCTGGTGTATTAATTATCCCTGCTATAACTGCTTTTCATTGCTAAGGAATAGCAAGTGTTTTTAGGATATATCCTTATTTGGTAACTATTCACACAATAATAAATAAGTAGAAATCTGAGAAGGTGGCAAGTAGGCATTACATTTTATGATTTTCTTACACTGTTATCATAAGTTCTTGAGCCTTATTTAATTATTCTGACACTTTAAAAACCTTTTTTCTTCATCTTCACAAAGAATGATTAATAAATTATGTCAATACAGGTACTTTACAAAGTCTTCTTTAAATGGAAAACACATAATATCAAAGCATTCAACATTAATGTGATACTTTAAAGTCTCTTCTGAAAAGATGTCTTATCTTTATATCTCTCTTCCAAGATTGCTTGTTTCAATTATTTACCTATTCATTAATTCTTTTATGCGTTTCTCATCTTTTTCCCAAGAGGTTTTAAGGCTCTTTCCAAAAAGGACAGTTGAAACAAACTAATGTCATAGAGAGAAAAGTAGGAAACTAGGACTAAACACAAGAGAGTGAACATTCCAAGATCAAGAATTTATACTGTTGCCATAATTGAGCATAAAAAACTGCATTTAAGTTTCCTGGCAGGCAAGGTAAAAAGTGCAAATCATCAAGTTACAAATCTCTCAGAGAAAAGAAAACATATCATTTGCTCTTGAGAAACGGTTTTTCTTAGTACTCACATTAGAAAGAAATGATTCATGGGAGGCAGTGTTTTGCAAATTGTAGGTCAGTCTATGAAATAATTTTCAGAGTACTCTGATCAGAATTTTTAAAAATAAAAACACAATAGAATAGATTTTTATTATTCTTAGTAGTTGTGTTCTGCAAAGTCCCTGTGGACACTGAATATTGAATCCTTAACCTCAGGGGAAATATAAGATTCCTTACCTGTGAGTCTCTGGCTATGTTTCCTAAACTGATCAATACATGGCCTTGCTTTATGCATGTTTCTGTTTAAAGATATTCTATTTAATTTGTATTGTCGATTCATTAGCAGTGCCCTGTGCCAACAGCACTATAAAGTCATGCCTGAATCAAGTTTCTCTAACAAACATATTTTCTCTGTTAGGTACAGCACAGCTTTCCTGCATTTAGAAACACCAGGTGGCTCTTTGGCACTGTCAGTGAGGGCCATTTTAAGCAGCCCAATTATCAATAAAAAGCATAAAAGTACAGAAAACTTTAACAGTATGGGAACTAAAACAGGTAGGTAGATCATCACCTGGTTTAACTTGCCTACATGTGCTTCACAGGTGATTCAGATTTTTCACTGCTCTATACACGCCCATGTTCATGAAGGAATATGAAATTGTCATGAGTACTGATTTCAGGCTGACAATAAAATATTAGGCTACAGGCAATTTGCAAATACAGAATCCACTTATAATGAGGATTGACTGGATATTGGAAGTGAACGAAGGGGAATATAATAGAAACAAAAATTAGAGCCTATCCCAGGCATTAAGTATAGATATTTTTTCATGAAATATCTTTAATGATAGTATAAAAGTATTGGTATAGATTTATACATAAATAGCCATGTTTGTGAATTGATAAAGAAAACCAGTGAAAATTTTATTTCTTATCTTTTTTTAATGTTTAGAAATCACTAGACATTTTTTAATGTGATGAACAATGTAATAGCAAATTCTGAAACTTAATTCATTGATGATTTTGTGGAGTAACTTAAAAAGATCCATAATCAATCTTTTCAAGAAATCCTGCCAGAATTAATAAGGGACTTTTCTAGGATAGCAATGGTGGGGAAAAGAAAAAGAAAGAAAAAGGGACACAAGAGACTCCTACTGTGACAGAAGAGTTCTTGGTGAAGGATCATGAGGGACAAGGTGGAGGGAGGGTAAGAAAGATCCAGGGACAAGAAAGCTACTTATAAGGGGATATAAAGCTACCTAAGAATTGTGGTACTACCTTTGGAGAATGTAAACACGTTACCAAGAGCAAGTTTTTTCTGTTTTTGTTTTTTAGAAAAAACTATTGAGAAAATGTGAGAAATGAAAAAGTGTAAGAAAGGTTACATTAATACAGTTAAAAGATTTTAACTTCTTTCAATCTCCCCTAAAAGAGTAAATGAAAAATATATTATAAACATTATAACTAAAAATATCCTAACAGAAAACTTTATCACCACAGTTGGTCATAAAGACCCAAAGAAATGTGAATTAACTGCAAAGTGGTACCAATAATTCATCTATTTTCTCTCTCTGTCTCAGTGCTATTTTTTTTTTTTTTTTTTTTCTGCTCAGGAGATGAGAGGTGTCCTCAGGAATGGTGAGAAAACTATGGAAAGTAACTGGTAAATGAGTGAAGATCAAGTTCTAGTTACAGTTATATGGGGAAATACTACTCACCCATGATACCCATGGATCAAGTCTGACAAACAGCAGAGTGTGGAGGGGCAAAACTGTCATCCCAGCTACTCAGGAGACTAAGGTAGGAGAATAGCAAGTTCAAGGCCAGACTGGGAAATAGTGGAACCCTGTCTCAAAACAAAAACAAACAAACAAACAAACAAACAAAAAAGGCTGAGGATGTAGATCAGTGGTAGATTTAATCTCCAGTACCAATAAATAAATAATAAATAAATAATGTTAGCTCACACTGTTACCTACCTTAGATTACCCAAAACACACTCAGACTTTTATAAATTACAAATCCTCAATTTAAGAAACTATGCTATAATCAATGCTTCTTTTCTTCCTTTCTTTCTTCTTCTTTATTAAATTCCTTTTTCTCTACCTTCCTTTAAGAAGTATTTGATAGTAGGTAATGGGCAGAATGTCCCAATAGCCATATGATGGTGCTTTTCAATGTCTGAATCCCCCATGTGTGTTATTTAATCATTCCATAATGTTTGATTCTGCTTTGGGTTGCCAGGAATAAAAGTTTCTCATTACTTATCATTTACCTCATTTTCCTTCAGTTATTATGAGTTTTTGTTGTTGTTGTTCTTTTTGTTTTTGTTTCATTTTTTTGTTTTTGTTGTTGTTGTTGTTGTCTCACTAGGTGTCCTTTGCTCAGGTATCTAATTTGCCTTCCCTCTGGCCACCAAAACCATATGATGACAAATACCAAATAGGAATAAATGAAGTTCTCCATTAAAACTTCAATTTTTTGGAATTTAAATATCAATCTCATGCAGTTCCAGTTTGCAAGTCTCTCAAAATTTGTTAAGAGTTTTGGTTTTAATTAAGCATGCTCAAAACATTTTTTCATGCATCAGTAGTAATATTTATTGTGTGTTTAAATCTGAACTATAAAACTATTATTAATTTAGAGCTACTGAAAATAAAAAAACTTCTGTGGGGATAATATTAGTAAGATTTTACATATTTTCTCTTGAGATAAAGAATTTTATTTTAGTAAATAAGTAAACACACAAAACTATTAAACTTTAGTGGGATTCTCCATGCTGGTGAATTTTAGATCCATTAAAGGTATAGCAATTTTTTTTTATTAACTTAGGTTATTAAAGAAACAGATATAAACTTAATTTAACATTTAAAAATCTGTATTGGAACTTCATTGTGGAGCTTTGAGTATATAGTTCAGCAGTACAGAACTTGACTAATGTGAGAGAGGCCCTGGGACTCTCAGTGTCTACTGAATCATAAAGGCAATATCCTTTATTCTTTGCCTTTCACAACATTTGTTATCAATCTTCATTGAATTATTAAAACCAAAATGTCTTGTTTTCATATCGAAGGAAAATGTATTGCTTCCATTCCATTTTAGAAACAGATTGAAATTTGGTAGTTCACTTTGTTGAAAATTCAGTAAAGCAAAGGGGAATTTAGGCAAAACTAAACCATCCTCCAATATGGAAATAAAGTGGAGTTTGTTTTTCCCCTTTCCCTATTCTCAGTGTCAGCCTCAACCAGGTGCAACCAGTGCCCAATGCCCTCCCCTGTGACCCCAACCTTCTGCCCCCCATCTCTTGGTACCTAAGTTTGGCTTTGTCTGTTCTTAACATTGAAATAGCACCTTAATATTATTAGACAGATTTATTTAATAAAAACCACATTATTTCTAAATGGCATTCACCTCTCCAAAGTTGAAGTATCTGCCAGAAACTTACCCCCGCGCTGACCTCGTTTTTCTTGGTAAAGTACAAGCTTTCAATAAAACACTCTGACAATCAACAGTACAAAGCTGCTTGTCTCACCTGAATATATAATAACAAGGATAAGTTTCCATGTACTACTCTTTATGGATGTATTTATATAAGCACATAGTCTTTGGGGGTTCTTGGTTAGTTCAAAAACACATACTCCAAATGCACCTAACATTCAAGTTCAGCAAATTATGGTTTGTTTTGATCTTTGAAAATGTGCCTGACGGTTTGAATGCATCTGTGGCTTACTTCATGTATTACATGTACTTAAATTTTAATGTAAACTGACTTCTCCCCTCCTCATAGCCACTCTCCAACTGCTGTCAGTCAGCAGGAGCTCTGCATATACACGTATGTTCACAGTGGTAGAGAGAAGAATGTGATTTCTGGACCATTCAGAGAGCTATGGAAAAGCCCAGATTGTATTTCAAACCAAAGTAAGTTTCGTTGGAGGTAATCCTCTAGTCCCCATCTCTACTATTGACTAGCTCAAGAAATCCACCTGAAAGGGAAATACATATTCAACCTTAAATTTATAACCAAAATGTGAATGTTCTAGTAAGAGTTGTATGCATATATTCCAGAGAAATATGGACGTGAGTGTGTTCTTCAAAGAAACTATAAAAGTAAGAGATGATTTTAACTTTGGCTACTCCCTCCAGTGAGAGGATTATCTAATGTCCAAGTTTTCTCTTGGACATAAGTCCATGAGCTTAGTTTGACGATAAAATGGCTTAATATAAACATTCTTGTCTACTTGCTGAAGGTACCAACCTTTCAGGATTCAAGAACAAACATTTCCACTTTGAAACTTCCGCTTACTCTACCAGGCTGTTTTAGGTATTCCCTTATGTTTCTCTAAGTTTCCAAAGCAGTGTTTCCCAAACACCAATGTTTAACTTGGTGATCCTGCATAACACCTAGGAAATCAACAGGAACCTATCGGACATAAAAAATGACACTGTTTGCCAGGTGAATTAACATGGAAAATATCCACTCATTACAATCTGAGTTTCATTCTGTGTCACATCCCTCCAAAACTTCCCTTAGAATCCAATCCCTAACAGTTCTTTCTTCTCCAACTCCTTTTTTACAAATTCTTCTCATTCATTGTTCCCATCAGTCTATACTGCAGTTCTCTATGGCCTTATATTTTCTGCCCAACAAGAATGAAAATTTGTGAAAGGTCAGAAAAATCTATCACAGTCCAGAGCCTAATGTGTTGATTGCATAAATTGTGTGGTGCACTGAGTAGAGATTCAGTGAATATTTCTTGAATAATTTCTAGCTACCCTAACCTGATCGTAAATATCTTAATTTCTTTTAACTCAGTTCAGATTTCAACCTGAAGTCTTTATTTTCCTCCATTGGTAGTGACCAGTTAAATACACAAGTGAACAAAACATGCTTCATCCTGGGGAAAATATTTGTTTTTCCACTCACATCTCTAAAAAATTATGTTGCCCCGATTTTGTTATTTCATCAGATGCTTCTCATGTGAACTCCAAGGTATCCCATGCTTGCAGTTAAACTTTAATAAACTGGTCCAAACTTAAAACAGAATAATGGGGAAATATAGGTTGTGGTTTATTTTGGAGGAGTTGCTATTAACCTGACTACAAGGCTGGTCTTCAAACGTGACTCTGGAGGAAAGGTTAGCAGCCTGAACTCAAACGGGAATGGAATGGTCGTTAATAGATGAATGTGTTGATGAGGCTCTCAGGGTGGGTCAGCTCAGTGACTTTTGACCATCTCGAAACACAAGCTGTGAAAACACAAGCACTCTTCATTTTACTTATCATTTGGATCCTCTGCTCTGATTCACTTTTTTCAAAACTTATTTTGGAGCCAAGAGCGATTGGTAAGTGAATGGCTACCTGGGGTTGATTGTCATCAGCAGCGGGGCCTTGCATCCAGGAGCATTATTGCTCTGGTTCACAACAGTATGTTTATAATACATCTAAACTCACCTGGCAAAGGGTTTTAGAGGAGACTGGAGCAAAGGTGGAAAGAGATAAGAACACAACTTGAAAAAGACACCTTACTGATTTAGAAAGTTCTTTGCGGGAATATTTTCCTCCTCTATTCACTCTTTTCCAATCTTTATACACTCATTTTATTTGGTATCTGTGTATGAAGTTTAAAAACTTGCTTTGTAATTCTTTTCCTATTCAAATAACCGTGTACAAACCTAAATGGTTCTTAGCCCCGGTCACATATTTTGCATTTAGTGCTCATATAGTCACCTAAGAATAACTTGTCTCAGATACCGGACTTAATTTGGAAAATTTAGTCAATTATGGTCTGACCAGTCCTGAGAAGTGAAATTGTGGAGTGGTCTCAGGCAGACCTGGATTACTGTGGGACCTTGAGAAGGATGGTCATCCTCTCTGATCTTGAGTGGTTGATAGTACAGGGAAAGAACTGGGAGAGATGAGTGTGACGAGTGTCATATTCAGATCCCACCAATTACATTTCACAGCTACTTTAAAATATTCTCACCAAAGAAGCTCTCCACAATAGACAGATTTTTGATTCTCATGATGCGGGCACTTACCAATGATTCTGTAGGAATATTCTGTGGTTTTAGTTAACAAAAGTGAAGATTACATATCATTCGACACATCATTACAAAGCTCTTTCTATTTGAAGGGGCAAAGTCTAGATATGACTTGTAACCCCACTGAATTCTATGCCTGAGAACAAAGGGTAATTTCTGATCAGCAATCCTCAGCGGGTATGCAAATGAATGCTGCTGAAATATTCAGAAGCTGATACCAATACAAAGTGAGGCGCAATAATCTAAATGTGCCATTGCTTTCTTCCACTACTAATTGCTAGCTTTAGGCTTTTTTCACCAATATTTTGTCTCCTCAGCTTTCCTGTACAGAGTGAATGGACACTGACTATACAGGGTCATTACACTTTTATATTACAGCTTTCAAGTGTTATCTTTATTTTATTGACTTCATTGTCATCCCAAGGCAGAGTTGGTTGATGTGCACCATGGCCAAAGTCTCAACTTGTATGAGCTAAATTACTCTTTGTTGCATATGATAGAAATCATTCTGGCAATGAAGAAAATCCATTGGTTACAAGAAAAATCAAAACTAGTGCACTTCAGAAGTTTCAGGGTGCCCAAAGATGAACAGATAAAGCCGCTTCTGCATAAATGTCAGCTCACAGGCAGCATAAAGCTGACTTCTTGAATAAACCCCTATTGTGAGGGGTGGAACTGAGTTTGGCTTATTCTTCCTACGTGTCTTGATAGTGTCCTCTTTATTAAGGATGGGCTTCCAAGAGTATCCTATGAGTCACCCTTCCACGAACATATGATGTATTCTGTACTTCTCTCCTCTTTCTTTTGTAACTTCCACTAACCACCGCGTGCCGTTTCCATCTAGTCGCCCAATATTGCTGATTTGATTAAAACGTTTGAAAACACAAACTGACACTGAATAGTCTTAAGTCTTCAAAGCAGTTAAGCTTGGTACTTTCACTTTACATGAAGTAGTCCTCTCAATTGGTAATTACAGTCATTCTGCCTCCATGCCTGTCTCCTCTCTGGACTCTGACATATCAACGAAACCAAAAGACTAATCCAAAACATATTTGCAAAGTCTACTCAGAAACAGCTTCTCCTTTTGGACACAAGGAAAGACCTTGGGTCTGGAAAAGCTTGCTTACTGTCTTTTTCTTCTATCAGAACAAGTTCTGTCCTCAAGAGCTCTTGAGGCTAACTTGGACACTGGTTCTTGAAAGATCTACTTCTCTAATACTAATTCAATGAGCATAAATTCAGGGATTGATTCGGTTTATGCTTGAGTGACACTTGGAAATATCAGTTGTTAACCATAGAAATAACAGAATGATTTTCCTGTTATTTATTGTTATAGGATTTTTCAATACTATTTTATATCACAATGATCTTTTTGCAAATGATTCCTACTACATAAAAGTGATAATAGCATATATAGATATGGACACAGATGAAAAACCCAGAATCACCATTACATTTTTATCCTTTATCTTGCAATTACATTCTCCTTTGATACAAGGAAAACAATTGAAAAACTAGATTAAATCTTTCTATTGAAAAGTCACATTCTCACAATTATGCACAAGTCTCAGGAATTAGGAGAATGAAAATAGTAACAAAATTTGGGGCTGCACTAAGTATTATTATTAATGTAAAACTTTTTATTATTAATGAAATAATATCAAATATGATAATAAAATTTTACTAGAATTACTAATAAATATTATATTTGCTCTGTTTGGAACTGTATGAAGCACTTTAAATATTTTTTCCCTTTCAATCCTCACACAACTCACAATAGATAGGAGCTATCATCATCCTTATTTTATAGGACAAAAAAATGAATCTTAGCAAGGTTAAATAATTAAACTAAAGTCAACCAACTAATATGGGGAAAACCAGAACTTGGATGTAGGCCATTCAGTTCCAAATTTTTATCTTTATGATGTATTGTCATCTTTTTTTCCTTCTTTTATTCCTTCAAAAATACTTGTAAAATATTTTCTAACTGGAAGATCTGGAGTTAATGTTCTAAAGTATACTAGAAAATATGAGGGCACTCTTGTATGTAAGAAACCTGTTATTTCAAACATGTATAGTCTTTAAAGAATTCAAAATAGCTGGATGTGGGATGGCTCACCTGTAATCCAAGCAGCTCAGGAAACTGAGGCAGGAGAATTGCAAGTTCAAAGCCAGTCTCAGACACTTAATGAGGCCCCAACTCAAAATAAAAATTAGAAAGAATTGGGAATGTAGCTCAGTGGTTAAGTGCCCTGGATTCAATCCCTAGTACCAAAAAAAAAAAAAAAAAAAAAAAAAAAAAAGTCAAAATACAGAAGAATATATTACACACACACACACACACACACACACACACACACACATGTATATGAATAATTATCTAACTATCCTGGGTTGCACTATAATATTTTTAAAATTTTCCTTTCCAAGTAGTAAGAACTTGAAAGTAAGTTCTGGAAGAACTGAAAAAAGGCCTCCAAAAAAGACGAAAAAAAGAAAAAAAAAAAATAGTTCATTCTGAGCATAAGTGTAAAGAAGGAAGAAATGAGAATTTACGGGAATTTACTTGGGAATCAAATTTCCTATGCTTTATGCTTCAAATGGTTAGATAAGAGGTCAATATTTTATGGAACAGCCTAAGGTTTTGAGGAGAATCCAAATTAATAATTTTAGTTAAAATATGGAAAATTCAAAGTTAGACTATTTTCTGTTTGTGGAGACAGCTATGAGAATTTTCTAGAAGACAGAATAGTGTCAAAGAAAGAAGGTAAACTATGAAGTCAGAGAAAAAAAATCTATGTTTGAATCCTGACTCAGCCATATTGTAGATAAAGTACTTAAATTCTCTGAAGGTGTTCTCACATCAGTAAACTTACAAGATTATTGCAAAATAATAAGTACTTATATACAAATAAGTACTTATATATGAAACAACATGAAGAAGATACTCAGTACATGGTCAGCTTTTCATCTTGTTTAATCTTATGTCCTTTGTCTTCAGAAGTATCAGAATTTTTAAGTAATTGTCCTTGTCTTCTCTCACCCCCTATTATAGGTAAATTCCTCCTAAAACTACATAATAGTTTAAATGAAAATGATTTTTATGATAAAAATAAAATGAAATAAATCACAGTGTATTTGAGGTATCATTCTCCCTTGCTCACTATTCAAACAAACTCAGTTCTATAACACCAGCTTATCTTATTCAGAAAACAGGTTTTCCTTTAAAAAAAATTTTAAGGTCTAATTTATCAAAGTGTAACTTAACATAAAATAAGTTATCTTTTTGTAGTGTATAGTTCTATGAAACTTTACAAACACATTTAGTCATTTAACCACCACCAAAAATGTAGAACATCACCACCAGATTTCCTCATGCCTGTTCATAGTCAGCCCTTACCACACTTCCAGACTCCAACAATGGCTGATAATGACTTTTGTGCCTACAGTTTTGCATTTTCAGAATGTCAAAATAAGGAATCATCATTTATTATGTAGTAACCTTTCAAATCTTGTTGCTTTCAGTTAGCCTAAAGCATGGAGACTCATCCAAGCTAATACTCTCTTTTTTATTATTATTTCTTTTTCCTTATTACAGTATGTGAATATATGAGGACTTATCTAGTTGATAGATAGTTTAGTTTTTCTGTTCTGGGGTAATTACTAGTAAAACCAAATTTTTCACTTGCAAATATCTATGTAAACACAAATTTTTCTTCTCTTTTAGGTAAATACCTAGGCCAGAATTCAAAGTATATGGTAAAGATAGGTTTAGCTTTCTGAGAAATTTTGTAAGGACAAACTGGTTTCCAAAGCAGTTGTATAGTTTTGCATTTCCACTATCCTGAACATCACTTTTTAAAAATAACCATTCTAATTGTTATGTAGTGGTTTCTCATGCTAATTTTAATTTGCATTTTATGTATGATGCCCAGTGTATGTCAGATTGGTCAGTGCCCCTGCTTCACATGGTTAAATGTTTTTAATATCATATTTCCATGTCTCCCTATAATTTAAGGTAATGGAAACTATATTAAGATAATGTAAAACTTTCTTAAAATATGCTCCACTCAGTACTTGATTGCTTATTAGTACATCAATATTCCTGCATGTACAACTTTTAATATAAGAATTTGTCATTATTCCTACATGGATTTTTTTTCCTCTGAGAATATTATTCTTTCCCAACTAGACTAGAATCATCAAAAAGACAGTAAATAAATGATATCCCACTTAAACTTATGCTATCTAGGAGCCTTATTCTACCAATGCTTGTAAAGTAAATTGAGAGCATTTAAGTCACAACTTTGTCCTGCCCTTTTCCAAACTAAATATCACCAGCTACTGAGGGTCAAAATTGAACAGAAAAGATGACAGAGGAGGAAATAGTAAGGACATGAAAACATTTGAGAGCATAGGTGGGGACTGAATAAAACTCAGAAGAAAGTTGAAGAGAAAAATGCAAAGTAAAGTATTATGAAAAGTAAATAAAGAAGATAAGGAAGATTAGAAAAAATAAGCAAAGGAAATACCAAAAATACAATAAAAAGAATTTCATTACAACACAAGATAGGAGCAAAGATCAGAAATACACGGCAAAAGTGAATGTATTTACTTTGTTAAAATAGTTAATTATCTTGAACTGTAAGTTACATATGTTAATTTGATCATTTAGACTGAGAGACAAAACAGTGACTGAGTAATTTATTATTTGATATATTTGGGAGGATAAAGTTTGAGCAGACTTCTTTCCTATTAACGAATCTTTTGAGATTTTATTTAAATGGAAAACATTGATATAGACTCTAAAACAGTCAATATATGAACATTTGAGTCAGACAGGGAGAAGATGGGGGAAACCCAGCATTCCTCTAAGGACCACCATCCCCTCTTGATAATTTTAACTCAGACCATTGATTTAAATACTACTGCACACTAAGGACAACCCAATTACCACTCTGATCTCTCTGTGTCCAACTGCCCACTCAGTATCTCCCCTTGGATATTTTACAGCACCTAAAAGTTCGACATGGTTCAAAGAAAATTATTCATGTACTCTTCATATCTGTTCTAAATCCATTTTCCTCTAACATTAAATAGCAACCCCTTTCTTCGAAAGTCTCTTTCTAGCTCAAGATTTCTGAGATTCTAAGATTTGCCAAAACGTTCAGTGGCCATTCAGTCCTTCTCACATTTCATTCCAACCCATTAGCAAATCCAACTGGCTGCAACTTCACGATTCACCCAGAATCCCATCATTGTCAAATCAACCATCAAGTCTCATCTCAATTACTGGCAAGAACTTCTTCACAGGTTTCCCTATTTCCACCCTTGTTTTTCTACAATGTATTGTTCACACACTAGTAAGAGGAATCATTTTAAAAGGCAAGACTGATGACTAAAGACTAGTAGCTTCTAACCTACTCATCACATAAAGTCCACATGACTTTGCCCCTGCAACTTGTTCTTCCATAGACACACTGACCTTCTTATTCTCTCGGAAACAAGTCAAACACATAGAATAGCTAAAGCAATCCTCAGTAGCAAGAGCGAAGCAGGGGGTATTGCAATACCAGATCTTCAACTCTACTACAAAGCAATAGTAACAAAAACGGCATGGTATTGGTACCAAAATAGACAGGTAGATCAATGGTACAGAATAGAGGACATGGACACAAACCCAAATAAATACAATTTTCTCATACTAGACAAAGGTTCCAACAATATGCAATGGAGAAAAGATAGCCTCTTCAACAAATGGTGCTGGGAAAACTGGAAAACCATATGCAACAGAATGAAATTAAACCCCTATCTCTCACCCTACACAAAACTCAACTCAAAATGGATCAAGGACCTCGGAATCAGACCAGAGACCCTGCATCTTATAGAAGAAAAAGTAGGTCCAAATCTTCAACTTGTTGGCTCAGGATCAGATTTCCTTAACAGGACTCCCATAGCACAAGAAATAAAAGCAAGAATCAACAACTGGGATAGATTCAAACTTAAAAGCTTTCTCTCAGCAAAGGAAACTATCGAAAATGTGAAGAGAGAGCCTACAGAGTGGGAGAATATCTTTGCCAACCATACCTCAGATAGAGCGCTAATTTCCAGAATCTATAAAGAACTCAAAAAAACTCTACACGAAGAATACAAATAATCCAATCAACAAATGGGCTAAGGAAATGAACAGACACTTCACAGAAGAAGATGTACAAGTAATCAACAGATATATGAAAAAATGTTCAACATCCCTAGTAATAAGGGAAATGCAAATCAAAACTACCCTAAGATTTCATCTCACCCCAATTAGAATGGCGATTATCAAGAATACAAGCAACAATAGGTGTTGGCGAGGATGTGGTGAAAAAGGAACACTCATACATTGCTGGTGGGGTTGCAAATTAGTACAGCCACTCTGGAAAGCAGTGTGGAGATTCCTCAGAAAGCTTGGAATGGAAACACCATTTGACACAGCTATCCCACTCCTTGGCCTATACCCAAAGGACTTAAAATCAGCATACTACAGAGATACAGCCACATCAATGTTCATTGCTACTCAATTCACCATAGCCAGATTGTGGAACCAACCTAGATGCCCTTCAGTTGATGAATGGATAAAGAAACTGTGGCATATTTATACAATGGAATATTACTCCGCAATGAAGAATGATAAAATTATGGCATTTGTAGGCAAATGGTCGAAATTGGAGAATATCATGCTAAGTGAGATAAGCCAATCTCAAAAAACTAAAGGACGAATGATCTCGCTGATAAGCGGATGAGGACATATAATGGGGGGTGGGAGGGGCTAGCATTAGGTTTAGGGTTAGGTTTAGAGTTAGGCTAAGGAGAGCGGCAAGAATGAAGGAAAGAAGGACTGTATAGAGGGAAAAGAGGGGTGGGAGGGGTGGGGGAAGGGGAAAAATAAAATAAACATCATTACCCTATGTAAATGTAAAAAAAAAAATAAAAAAAAAAAAAACACATCCCCCTGTCCCCTATAGGACCTTAGAACTTATATCTTCACTTTCTATGGAATTTATTCCCAGAGATATATGTATGATGCTTCTGTACTTTCTTCCAATCTCTGCTCAAGGGACATATTTCTTTTCAGAGAGACTATTCCTGGTCATTCTGCAGAAATAGCACCCTCTTGTTTTTCTCCAAATTATTCTCCTTTACTTTTCTTAAGAGCATTTGCTACTAATACTTTACATACATACTTTGTCACTATTTATTTATTTTGCTATCACATTTGTCCCCCAATTAGAACCCAAGTTTCATGAGAGATTTAACCTATTTTGTTCACAACTGAGAACCCAGTGCCCAGAAGAATGATTGGCTACAGAATGAGCTAATGTGTTATTTGTTGAATGACTGAATGAATGAATGGAAATTGAATGAATGAATGATATATGATCCTGAAAATGATCTCTGCTTCAAATCACATCAAATCATAAAGTGGGAAAGGAAAACCCAACTTTGATACTAGATCTGGCTTCAAACGACTTTTTCTTATTAACCCTGGGGGTTTTTGCAAGCTTAAGTCAATTTCTACCCTCACACTGGATACATGTTAATTACTGAATAAATGGCAAAAAGCTATTTATTCCCCAGGACTTCCTCAAGTCACCTTATGTTTGATAGTGTAAACATACATCTTGAAATCTACTTGATATTTGTTAGAATAGGGAAAAAGTGATCTACCTATCCTGAACATTTAAGTAAAATGAGGTTTTTGTCTGTTATATCTTATAGCATACATATAGTCACACTTGTATCCACTTTATATCAAGATAGAACACAGAAAGACAATCCCATGTATTTTGTATAAGGATAGAATGTAGGTAGAATCTACCAAGTTTGGGTCGCTCTCTAATTGAACAAAAATTTTCAGAATGCCTTGTCCTGATTTGAAGGTCAAACAGAGTGTTCAGAGTCAAAATGATGTTGTCTTCCCTTCTGTTCCCTCTTTCAGTGTTCCATTTCTTTCCATATTCACACCATTGAGTCTTTAGTGGGATTAAGTTAAGACCAATGGTAGATAGACATGTGGCACATTATAGAAATAATAACAATATTTAGATTGTAATGGGCAAGGAATTCCTGAATTAAAATTAAATTTATTTTATACTAAAACTGAACTATACTGAACTGTAACAGGAAATCCCCAGATTCAAGGTCTCAATAGTGTATTCACTATTTCTAAATATAGCAAAACGATTTCTTTGGGGGGGACAAAAGGAAAATATTAGAACTACTCTATCTTTTTATTTTTGTCTAATAAAATAAAAATGAAATGAAGCTTCAGTGATAATTACTCCTGGTTTATAGTAGATGAATATGTAGCATAAATAAGACAAATACATGGGGTATAAGATAACTTTGTTTTGTTGATACTATTCCGTGATCAGAACATATCAACTTGTACTGAATTTCTTTTCCTAAGTAAAAAATTACCAAAAACTTAATGGCTTAAATTCATATGCACTTATTATTACACAGTAACATGGGTCATGGGGTCCTAAGTGTGCCCTTATCTGGAGGCTCAAATGGAGAAAAATCTGCTTCCAAGTTCACTCAAAGTTGTTGGAAGATTTATTTTTTTGCAGTATCATCAGAGTCAGGCACTCAGACCCTTGAAGACTCCCCTCTATGAGGCCCCCTCCACAGGCAGTGCACAACATGGCTGATTGCTTCTTCACAAATGACTGGAGAACCTCTCTGACCCCAGTGTCTGCAGGCAAAGTCTGTCACTACAAAACACAATCATAGGAAGAAAATCCCATCACCTTTGCGTATTCTATCATTTAGGGAAGGTCACTGACTCCACCTGCACTCAAGGAAAGGGAGTTGTACAAGGGTGAGAATTGCAATCACCTTTGGGTATCTTCCTCAAACACCGTTTCTTAAAAGACCACCATTAGATGTCTTTCCAGCTTCAGAAGAATTTTAATTCTTCTAAAACCTAGCTAAAATATGCCTTTTCTCCTGGAAAATGTGTAAAATCAACTCACTTCAACTCTAATCACTTCCTGCATTGGATTTCTTTGAGCAATTCTGTCCTAAATTCGAACTGTTCTCAGTTGTACTTCTCAGTAGATGCTAACGAGTGGGTAGATGAAGTATTTTGAAGTCTAATACACGTACCCTCTAAGGACTCAAATGTCTATTTCTCTTCTGAATAATAATACTATTATAATAATATTGTCAAACCAGGCAATCTTTTGCATCCTCCTGTGCTTCGCTTACTAACATACTTTCAGTCTAAAAATGGAAATTCCACATCTCACATAAAGCAGAATGGAACAGAGACACAATGCAATGCAATTAAAAAACAAAGCAATAGTAACTGGCGAAGGAGGGATTATACCTTGTTGGGGTAAACACTCACCAGTGCCGGGGAAAGCTTGCAGTGAGATTAAAAAGTTCTCTAAAACATGTGATAACAAGGAAATGAAGAGAGGAGCTGGCCACTTCCTGATCTCCCATCTTTAGGTGAGGATCAAAGCAGAGTGACATTGCTTGTCAAGTAAAAGAATGTGTTCCTAAAACTTCTGAAGATATTCACCTGTGCAGTGAGCTTGCAACCTAACCTATACAATGCACTCTACTTGTAGGTACAGTGTGGTGTTCCATTGTATACTGGTCTCCCCCACCAAAGACTATGTAAGCAATAAAATATGCAAAACCTCTCTATTGATTCCTGCAAATTCTTTCTTTGGGATGGGTAAACTGTACACTTGGGGCCTTGGCAGCCTGGGGTTGAACAGACCTCAACATTTGCAATCCTTTATCCTTTGTTCATTCCATTAGTTCATACTGTTTCCAATTAACTAGGAGAAATCTTTAAAAGAAGAAATGATCTTTAAAATAAAAATGAAAGCCTTAAGAATGCAGTCACCACTAAATGTTTTCAGTGTTACCATCTGGATGAATAATTCCATCTGGAAAGTGGGGCTATTTTTATATTTAAATTTTCAGGGATGGTCATTAGATCATTTGCCTCCTTATAACCATGCATTAAAGAGTTAAGGTCTCCTAGGTCAGAATTCTTAAGAATAGGAAATAAAGCTCAGTTTACTAGTCTGTTTTGTGCAGTTGCTTAACTCTCAGAAGCAACTTCTTTTAATTTTTGTTTTAAGTTCAACCTAGTTTCAACAAGTTAAAAAAATACTTTTAGATTATATATTAATGCAATTTGATTTCTAATTAATCAAACATAACCCAATTTGGGGGCAATAAACGTAAATGAATTAGTTCTGTTCCATAAATTTTCTGGACATTTTTCTTTCATATTATTGAAGAAAGTTAACAGACAAAAAGAATAAACTTTATTCCACAACTTGTCATGGTTTGTAACTTGCCAAAGGAAAAAATATAAGAGCAATTTGCCGAATCTAGTCCCTTTCTCTGGGCAAAGATAAATGACTACAAATGAATTGGAATATATTGCTGAGGTTTCAATGATTACTTTACCAAGAAAAACTGTACAAATTAGCATTTCTTCTGTAGAAGATTCTCCTAGGTCCTCAGTTACTAATCTCTGAGTCTTTCTATTAGGAGATTTCTTCCCATTGTTATGAAGACTGAGGACAGAAGGAAGACCATGGGAACAGGAGGACCAGAGGACCATTAATGGTCTGATCTCTGAGAACACCATGATTCTTCACCTTTTTCCTCTTGTGTAGATAACAGAAACACAAGGTAACAGCAATACCTGCTTTTGTTACAGCAAATCCCTAACCTGCTGTTGCCACGTTTGGGTCTCTTTTAAAGCTTTTCATCATTTAAATTAAAATAAAGCAAAGAATAGAAAGAGAAGTTTGCCATTTCTCATTTAAATCAGTTATCCAAGAACAAAGTGAATTTCTTCAATATTGTAAGGTTCACACAGCGAACGCTAAGCGATCTTTTCAGGAAAACAGAGTGTTGGTTAAGTCCTTTGTCATATTATGAGCACATTTTAAAATAATAAAAATGATCTTTAATCCTGATTTAACATAATTTCTAATAAATTCAAACATATATTTGTTCCTCATTGAATTTTAATGTCAGTATTTTGTAAATGAAATGCCAGTATTTTTCTAATTGGTTCTCTGCAGGTTTTTTTTAATCATCAACTCTATGATACATTTTGGGAGTTTAGTGTAGGGAGTACACACACATTGCATTCTGTCATTTTTTTTAAGTCCCCCCTAATGAATTCTTAATTACATTATTCAAAAGATCCATTATTCAGCATTCATCTCACTGCTAAATGAAAGTCTTTACCTGACATGTGAATGAAATGAGTCTAAATGCTTTCAATGCCACCTAGGGATTCTGAATAGACTTTTAGCTTAACAGCAGCAAAAGGTTTCATTTCTGTTTTAAATTTGTGTGGATTGTTTTTAGAGATGGGTAACTATACAATAGTCTACCAATCTCCATCGCACTTGGCTTTCATTGTGCTCTCAGACTTACCTTGGGCCAGAAAAACCAAAGGAAAAGGTCAAATGATTACTGAAAGTGGAAGAAATGTCATATGAGATTTGGTGACCTGTATAAAGCTTTCAGATGCACGCATGCATCACCCAAAACCTTGACTAATTTCTGATGAGGCAAGCAAACTTCCCAAGAGTTCCTTATGAATTTTTTCTGTTTTCTTTCACATCACGGAAAAAAAAAAAAAAGTGCTAAGTGTCAGTAGGAGAAATTCAAATGATAAGAGAATCTTCCATTCTTTTGACATACTTCTATTTCTTCCAACAGACTAATGCTTGGAAGAGAGCAATAGTTTCAGGCCCTGTGTGCCTTTGGTAGTCATGTCTAAAAATGAGCTATACTAACTAGCAGTCCCCATATCTCCAAATACTACCCCAAGAAGGTATCCACCAAGAAGGTAAATTGATAGACTAGTAATATGTAATATATACTCTAGAAGTCTCAATGGTTCTACAGAATATAAGTAAACCTGCTGAAGATAAATAGTTAGTTCATATTCTAACTAACCTAACACAACAAACTCAGAATCTTCACTCTCCCTGACTCCAGTTGCAGGGAAGAAAATTAGGGAGGGCATCTGTGAAGATGAGCTAACTTTCATTTTTGTTCATTTTTTTGGAATTGCCTTGGCTTGATTTCGACCTCTAGTGTATATGAAACATAGCTGGAGACATGGTTTCTTACTTTGCTAAGGGTGGGGGTGTGTCTTTGCACATGTGTAAAAGTGCAAGTCTTCTCTCACACTCAGCTCCACATAGCAGAGGGACTGAAAGTCTTCATATCGTTGTATCAAATATGGAGTTGACAAAAAGATTAATGAAATCTTTTTGATTTCCAGCTCCATCTCAAAACATCAGCCTTGCAGACAGCATAAGTTAATAGTTTATGATTCAGGGCTCTATCTTTGAAGATAGCAGGAAATACCTCTGGGCAAAAAACACTACATTCCTCTCCCACTATTGTTTTTATGATAACTGCTATTGTACCTAAAATTGGAGAAGAAATTGTTCTGCAATTGCTGCAATGAAGAAAGTAATAGAGAAGAAATTTCAACATGGAATTACACCAAACACAGTAGGTTTGTTATATCTTCAGGGGAGAAATGTCTTCTAATGTTGCCATATTAACATTAGCTGAATATCTTTAGAATCAATGATAAATCTACACATTTTAAAATTCAATGTCTTCATATTTTTGAAGACTACAGAATAAATGTCAGTTCATAATACACTAACAAGAAAGATGAATCAGAGAAATAGAATGTTATTAATTCAGTAGAGGCATGTATAGGGAGAGATTTAACTCCTACTCATTTTGATTAGTTTAAGATTATTACATCAATGGAAAGTCCAATCTTAAAATATATCTCTGATCAGCCAGAGGTGAAGCTTAAGGTGTGGTCTTGGAGTCATTCAGACTCTAATCCCTGCTTTATTGGAAAGAGGAGTGAAAAGGTTAAAACTTTCTTTCGAATCAGCCACACTGTTTGTACTTCTTTCTAGAAGAGAAGTCCCACTGTAATCTGGTTAGAGATTGTTAATGAAACCCCTGGTGTCTTCTGATGGAATTCAATACTTCCTGGTGGCAAATAAATAAATGAATAAATCCATCCTTTACAATGCATATGACATGTCAGGGAAATACCTACCTACATTAATCCATTCTTCTGATGGGCTTTGTTATGAGTGCAGCTCCACTCACAGGGATTTGGGTTCCTAGATTGTATGAAGTGAAGACTTCGCTAAGGATCACGCTCAACTATAACTCCAGGATTAAAGGTCCTCAGAGCAAGAGGCTACATTGATGGGTGAAAAAAAAAAATTTTTTTTTTTGATGTGAGTAAAACTAGAGAATTTAAACGTAATCAAATGAGTCTGATCAAAACAAACAAACTTACATGTGGTTGAAACCAGTATATAACTTATCAGAGTATCTGGGTATGTTTAGTTCCTGAGTCAGTAAAATAAAGATCCACACAAATCCCATTTCAAAGATGGAGCTGCATTTGTGAGGAGTAAGTTTCATGGTAAAAGATAAGATTCTATGTTCATCAGAGCCTCTTTCATTTGACAGAAGAAAACATAGATCAGACTTCGGTCCTAGGCAGGGCACTCCCCACTGCCTGGCTGGACTGTTTCATGTCTCTGTGCCCCCATCCCACCACAGGTGGAAGGCAAACCTTCAAAATACCAGAAGCCGACAAGGAACTGGCCAACCTTCCTCATGGGGCATATCTGTGGAAAATAAAAGGTGTGTTTAAGGGAAATTGAGGCTAAGTCGAGAGTTCTGCAGGAATGAGTGACCCGGCGCTTGATGTCCGGCAATTTACAAGGCCCTGCACAATTCGCTTTTCATCTGTAGCACAAGAATCTATATTTCTGTCTGCTGCTGGCAGAAAAAAAATGTACTAGCAGAGCTTATGAATGATATTTAAAAGTGAAAGAAGCAACTAATTATTTTGCTTTTTTTTATAAAAGCTGATGCTACCTCAAATTCCCAAAGTCCTTTTCTTACTTGCCCTCAGAGACACCGTAAACATCAACTATTGTTTACCAAATATGACTTATTACTTTCAGAATGCCATTTTATTATTTTTAAATGAGGTAATTTGCAATTCCCTATACCATTCATAGGTATCTCTGAGCCCCTTTAAAAAGGAAATTCATGAAATAATAATACAGTGTATGTTTTTATGTGACGATTTCATTTATTTTTAACCAACCTATGTTGCACTTTAACCTTTTGATTGTTTACCTTTTATGTATGTCTTAAAGCAACTGCACTGTAGAATATGTTAGCTCTCTGCTGGTAATAATAAACAGAACAAAAACACGAAACTCCTTTGATAAAGGGCATCTGTACACAATTATGATTAATATTTTCTTCCCTTGCTAAAAACAATAGCCTTTTTCTGTTTGTTCCTTCTTATTTCAATCAAACAATCCTTAACGTTTCATAGAGAAAGGTTTCTTTTGTTGTCATTAGGGAGCCAGCATATGAACTTGCTCTTGATTTGATAATGTTGGCTATAGCATGCTCATATATAGCAAACTAACATTGAAGCCTATTTTCTACTTTAGTTGGCAACTATTCTGAATGAGCATATTATTTTCAGGGCAGTTAAAAAAAAAAAAAAAGATTCCAAATGCAATACATAGGTTTCATTAAATGGTTCTGTAAATTGTTTCTCAGTCCCAATTCCACCAGTCTGTGTAGCCCTAGAGGTATTTTCAATCCCTTGAACACTTTTGCTATTTAGTCTGAAATCCTTATGAATCAAAAGGTGGGAGTGTGAGTTTCTCACAGTCATTAATGTGTTAAAACAGACATATACTAGAGGTGAGCCTTAAAGTTTAAACTTAGAATCACTGATAGCTATAAAAGCACTCGCTCAAAACCACCTAACCTTCTTAGCTGGTTAAAAGAGTTTAATCCTCTCAGTTATTAGAAGACCTTTGAAGTGAAACACAGAAACTCAGCCCTTCTGCCTGTTTTTAAAATTCTCCTTGACTATAGACTAAATCACAGGGCAGAGTGGGCTGAGCCCCGTCTGCACGGTGAGCAGCGGATTACTTGACTTGAACTTCGCTCCAGTCGGGACATTTTAAGGCTTATAAATCTTGAATCCATCTAAGTTCACCTTAAATTAGCCTTGCAAAAACACACTCCAAACTCCAGTTGTCAGTCTGGTGGCTTTTGGCCAGATGCCACTCAGCAGCTGAAACACTGATTAATTCTCATCTCTTTCTCTCTCTCTCTCTCCCTCTCTCTCTCTCTCTCTCTCTCTCTCTCTCTCTCTCTCTCTCTCTCTCTCTCTCTGTCTTTCTCTCTTTTTCTTCCCATCCCAGACACAATTTTTAGGGGGAAAAAAGAATATGCAAACTAATTGGACATGGAGAACAACTATAGCTGAATAATGGTACTGTTAGCAGGTACATTTTATATTTCAAATCTCTGTGATGAAGACAGAGGGTTTGGCAACCTCACTGTGTATACAGTAATGCCATCTACGGCACAAGGAATCCGGGTCTGGGCCAACGAGCCATGCCAAGATACAACAGATTTTTCAATTTTCCAGCAAATAGAAACAAAATACTGGTTTCAGGAGGTGTACTCCACAAACACTTCCCAATGTGTTTCTGATTTGTGGTCAGAATGTTTTTACTGCTGGTGCCCTGCACTTTTGAGACATTTATTTCCTAAAAGAAAGATTCCTTTCTATAAACCTCAACTGTCTGTTTTTCAAAGCAATTTAAAATCAAACACACAAATAAAATTCTTAACATATGGAAACCTTCATATAAGGCCTTACGTATTCAGAGTTAAAATTGTTTTATAAACCGTAATGCTTTGCAGATGAAAATACAGAGAGGATGACTGTTTTTAGCACTAATGCTTTTTGACAGCGTTAAACCTTGTTTTAGTAATTGACATCAAAATGTTTGGTGGTTTTAAATGGACCATTAATAAAAATGGCATGTTTTAAGTTTTTTAGAAATTGTACTTAATACTGTGAAGTGGGATAAAATTGCAAATGTAATATGCTGTTTTTATTATTTTAAAAAAATTTTTATAACAAACAACCCTGATTCTTTCCTCCATGTCTCTAGAGAAACTTCTGAAGCTCACAGGGAGAAAAATTTCCTCTTCATTCATCCTCAGATTCTCTATGAAACTTTCACAATTTCCAGTTTGGAAAAGAATAGAAAATGAGACAAAAACCAAAAAAATGCCACCTTCTGCCACAAGGATTCTAAATAACTACTAAATCCAACTGGATTCCATAAGAATATGAACGTGTACTAAGTTCTCTAATAGGAACTGGGAAAAAATGAATCTCACACGTGAACTTCAGTACCAAAATCATATTGCATACAGCAAATCACTTAAATTTCTGTGCCTCAACTCACTTATCTGCAACGTGGGAACAGAAGTGCTTACTCTGTCAAAGTAAAATGACTATTGGAACAAGCTCACCAATACAGTATGTGAAAAAATCTTTGTAATAGAAGCAAAGTATTCAGCAGCATTACTTCAACAAGTACCTATCATCTCTCATCCATGGTGCATAGGAAAGAGCAAATGAAAATTAACATTAGACGTCTTACCCTTGTGGAAATTTTAAAGAATGAATTGAATTAAGGTAGAAAATGGGATGGAACTGGTTTCAAGAGAGTTCTTTGGTTTGCAGAAAACAACTGAAGAAGAGAAATGAGGGCAGGAAATAGCACAGTGCCTGTGTTATTCAGCTTTTCATTGCTGTGACCAAAATACCTGATAACAACTTAGAGGAAGAAAGATTTATTTTGGCTCATGGTTTCAGAGAATCTCTGCTCAGCTGACTTTACAGCAGAAACATGGCAGAAGGGTGTGAAGTTGTTGAGCTCACAGAATCTGGAATGGAGAAAAAGAGAGACACCACGGGCCATGGACAGATATAGTCTAAGACCACTCCCTCAGAGACCTACTTCCTCCAGCCAAACCCCACCTGCTTGCAGTTATGAACCAAGAGTCCAGTCAATTTATTAATTCATCAAGTTAATGAATCCACTGACAAGGTTGCAGCTCTCATAATCCAATGTTTTCACCTCTGAACAAGGCTGCATTGCCTAACACATGAAACTTTGGGGGGTCTTTCCTAGATCTACACCATAGCAGTGTTTCTAAAACCTCAAATGATGCAGCATTGCTATACGGACACAGATTGATAGGCAGGGGCAGATATGCCTGACTTACAACCTGTTAGAGAACATTGCAAAAGTATGCCATTCATTTATTTATTCAAGTATTTACTGAGAGCCTATTAAGAGCCAAAACTGCACTAAGCAGTCAATAAACAGGTAAAACAGACCCAGTCCATGACCTTGTTGTCCTTACGGTTCAGTGTTAGAGATTTTGACCTTACTAAGTAGAGCATTAGAAGAGTAGTTCATGTCCAATGAAGTCTACTCTGATATCAGTGTAGGGCTGTTTCAGAGAATGAGAAATGAAGACCTAACTTAGTACATGGAACTTCCTTCCCACTACTTCTGGGTTCTTTCCTGCCCCCTTGCTACGAGTTACTTAGCCTTGTTCTATGTTGATTAAAAAACAATAGGGAGAAAATGTGCCGAGCTGGATGTGATAAGAAGATTAAGAGGATTTCGGAAATGGGCAGAACTATGAGGCAGTTCCACATCAGGGAAGGGGAGAAGTAAAGGAATAAAGAACACCTGGGTTCTATTTTGAGAAGAATTTAGCTTAGAAATTGAGATATAATTAAGTTTGAGATATAATTAAGATTGTTGACCATGCTAAAAAATATTGAAAATGGCAGAGATGAAAAAAAATTAGTTAAATGGTATAAATAAATTTGAATACTGTCATTGGTTATTCTTGAAATTATACCAGAAAAACAGAAAATCATAGTGAAGACAATATTTAGGTGGGTGTTGAACTTTCATTTGAGGAAGAGTGCACAGTTCAGAAATCTGTGTTTCAGACCGAGACCTAGACAAATGCATTTGTGAAATAAAAACTATAAAAATTGTCCTTGGGAATTTATACCAGTGAACAAATACTAAGAAACTTCAAAGATAGGTCTTACCTCAAGGAGTCTTCATTTTAGTAGGATTAATAGATAAAACAAAATAACATTTTTTAAATAAAATTGATGTACAATTAAAGTACTAACTAAATTTGGTCATTCCATGCTTTGATTGAATATGAGGTACCCTCCCCACCAAAGCTTCTGTATTAAGGCAGAAATGTTTAAAGGTGAAATGATTACATCATGAGAGCCACAACTAGTTAGTCCATCCTAGTACGAATGGACTAAATGGGAGGTAGCTATAGGCAGGTGGGGCATGGCTAGAGGAGAAGATATAATGTTCATACACATACATTTTGAAACAAAATATTATATGTGATAAACATATACAATCTTTGCCAATAAATAGATATATCAAAATATAATGAAAGACAAATAAAAATTGTATATTTTATACCATAAAACATGATGTTTTGCTATATGCATACATTGTGACATGATTAAATCAAGCTAATTGACAGATCTTTTACCTTACATATTTATTATTTTTGTGGTGACAACATTTAGAATATATTCTTAGCAGCTTTCCACGTATATTACTAATATATTCACTATGCTGTACATTAGTTATCCTGAATTTATTCATCCTAACTGAAACTTCATACCCATTGACCAATATCTCCTCATCCACCCCCAACATCCAATTCCTGCAACTACAGTTGTACTCCCTATTTCTATGAATATGGTTTTATAGATTTCACATAAATAAAATTATACATTTGTCTTCCTGTGCCTGGCTTATTTCAAATAAAATAATGTCCTCCATGTTCATTCATATTGTCATAAATGAGGATTCCATTGTATATAGATGCCAGATTTTCTTTATCCATTCATCTGTTGATTCCATATTTGACTACTGTAAAAAAATATATGGCAATGAACATGGGACTAGAGATAATTCTGACTGATTTCATTTCGAATGACTATTTACCTGGTAGTGGGTTTGCTGGATCATATGGTAAACCTAGTTTTGATTTTTTGTTACTGTTTTCCATTATGGCTTCACTAATTTACATTCCTACTGAGGATATAAAGATTCTATTTTCTCTGCGTTCTCACCAAATCTTTCTATCTTTTATTTTTGGATAATAGGTATTATCCTAGCAGTCAGGTGATGCCTCTGGCTGCTAAGTGGGTAGTCATTTGGTGAGCAATTAGGGAAGATATTATGAAGATTAAGGGAGGACACTGGGGTTATCCAGTGTGTTGTCAGCTGGGGTAGGAAAATATGTTTAAAATGGAAAAGATGAGCATGAGGTAGGAATAAAAAAATTTGTATTTGTCATGATAAATTGATCAGGTACCATTAGACATTTGTATGAGATCAAAATATCTACTCGGAGAAAAGGTCTAGATGAGAGATATATATGTGAATATCATCAAGACAGAAATGTTATGTGAAGCTAAGACTATAAAAAGAGAAAGGAGAAGCCCTGGAAAATTCTGACTTATAAATTGATAAAGAAATGGAAAAAAAGGAAAGGAAATTGAGGAAAAGCCATGTCAAGTAGAAAATATATTAAGAGAATAAAAAGAATAAAATATATTAAGAGAAAAATAAAATATTTATATGCTGGTGAAAGATCAAAGAAAATAAAAACAAAACAAAAAAAATGATCACTGCCTTGACAAGATGAAGAAATTTAGTGACTTTGACAAAACTCATTTACTACTGTGACAGGGACGACGGAAGAGGGTTAGAGACAGAAGAAGAAGGAGCAATTGATATTGATTCCTTACTTGCCATTCTTTCAAAAAATGTGTTTTCCACTATCCTAAGGGAAATTTTTCCACTTCTTTATGCACTGAATGTCATCCTCTCTCAGATTCTCTTGAAATTCCCTTTTATTTTATTATACCCCTTTCACTCCTATAATTTTAGTTTCCCATTGCAATTAAACCTTCCTAATTATGTCCATGTAATATGACTTACTCTTTACCCATCTTAAAATATTTGCCTTAATCTTACCTCTTCATTGCAACTATTGTCCCAATTTTCTACTTTCCTTCTTATCAAATTACAACTTGATTTTTATCTTGTATCAAATTTATCAAGAAATTGTAGTCATCCCTTGAAAGTGGGCCACAACATGATCCTCTGGTGGTTTTATGTCCACCTTTGGCTCAAGTAGGCTACAGAACAATTGGAAAACATTAACTGGCAGTGTGAATATGAGATCGGGAATTCACAGGGGTAACCAAAAATAGACCAGAGAAGAATCTATTTATTTCTGGATCAGAAAATGCTGCTGAAATTCTACAGAAATGGCAAGCACCAGAGAAAGAGAAATACTGGCATCTGAAGTAAGCATCCAAAGGATCCAGTACTAGAGAAAATTCATGTACTCACAGCCCCAGGCTGTCCAATATGGCAGTTGACTATCCTATGTTGATTGTAAGGCAGAGGAGAAAAACTCTAAAATCTTTGTGAAACCTAATCATGCTCAAACTAATAAGGAAAAATGTTCTGCCTATTAAAAAAAATCAGATCTGTGAGGTACCCATTGTGGCCCAGATGCCAAGAAATCAGAATAATTTGAAGTCATTCCTTTTGTGAGGATTTGTGGTAAAATATTGAGCAGTTTTGTCTGTCATCTTACTATTGAGAGAGCCATAGTTCTCAGCATTGGTGAAATCGGTAATCTACACTAAGAAGGGAGAAAAACACTCATGGGAGCTCTCAAGAACTAGTACAGCCCATGGTGTGCCACAGGTATAAATCAGACTCCTTAAAAGATTTGCTGGTAAGGAAAACAATCAAGTTTCTAATTTTCTTCCAGAAAATCCCTCCAAGTCAATCTGTATCTAGTTTGGAAAATGAACTCGGTTTTATTTTTCTAGTATGGCAGGGTAGGTCACAAATAAGAGACCATGACCAAAAATGGATTTCTGGTCCTTTGCAGACAGCAGAAGGGTAAGTTGGTCCATATTTACAACAATTGTGGTAGAGGCACATGGTATGGTTAATTGAACTTCTAGAGAGAATAACTCAATGAATGTGCCATCACCCTATCACTGGTAGAGGCTATTAAGCCAAAACTCTGGCCTGTTAACCTGCAAGTGTGCTAATGAGAAAGCGGAATGGTACAACCAGTCAATAACAGATAGTAGTCTTATAAATACCAAAATAAATGCTATTTGATCCAGTAGGACAGAGAAGTTACAGGTTGTGTAGGGAGTGAGTGAAAGGGTTGGTGGTTGGTGTATAAGGAGGAAGAGTTTCTATACAGCAGGAATAGGTGTGTGGGTATTTGTTAGTTCTCTAGAGGAAAATGTTGGAGATTTATCAAACTAATTCCTTTGTTCTGTCCCACCTGCTTGCTTTCTCCTGTTTTTCTCCAACTCTCAATGAGGACTCTGGATCTTCCTGCATAGCATCAAGACATTCTGAGGAACAATAAGGATAATCAGGAAAAAAGTCTGTCTCAGTAAAAGAAACTGAGTGCTTACAGGGCTAAAATTAGAAAAAGTAGAAATCAAAGGCAAGAGAAAGGATATACTAGACTTGAGCTTTGATCATACTGTGCTTGGAAGAAGATCTCATCCACACAGAGGGTCAGGTTTGTCTTTAGGAATTTTACAAGAGGCATATTGAATTACATTCAATTAGATCAGAATTTATTTTGATTCTAATTTTTCTCTGCTGTTTTTTCTCATATTTGGTTACATGTGGGGACTAAGGCTCTACTTGCATTTGGGTTATATTATTGACAATCCAAACAAGACAAAGTCTTAAACTAGGCTGTGGTCATAGGGTAATAAGGATAAATATTTAGAATATAGAATCACAGGATAAGAAATTGACTTCAATATCAAGGAGAAGAGGAAGAAATAGTCTAGGACGTTTACCAGGCTTAGTTGGTTGGATCAGTAAAAATGCCAACAACTATTCAAATTTGGGAATTAAAAACATTAACTCCAGTAAGAGCTAATCAATAGGCAAAGGGATATCAATGTTTGGAGCTTGCGGCAGTGTTAGAGGCAGAGATTCCCCTTGTTTGAGATAGAAAAACAAAAGCAAACAAAAAACCTCTTCTTTCCTAGTCTCACACTCTCAATACAATGTTCAACACAAAATATTTCCCTTCTAGTCACTAAAATATGTGTGGGCTTTTTCTACATAGTAAGCAATTCTCTAGTAGACACACATATTTGTTGTCCCATAACTTAATTCAATTCTGATATTATCTACCTAAAGATAGTGTCAAGTTTAAGGGTTCACAATCACAAGACTGCCTCTACTTCTGATGCTAATCTCAAACTCCATATTATGGGCTACTTCAGACTGACTGGTTATAACTTGGCGTTCTCATGATGCCTTCCTCTGGTTCAATTAACTTGATAGAACAGCTCAGAGAACTCAGGGAAGCAGTTTACATATGTTTACCAGTTTTTTTATAAAAAGCACTATAAAGGAACTTCAAGATGGAAGAGACCCATTAGGCAAGAAATGGAGGAAGCGGTTTCACACTAGGAGCACCACCCTCCAGAATCATTGAGAAGCTCCCTGAAACCTGTCCTTCCCAGTTTTTATAGGAACTATTGATTCCATCATTAACCACCAGCAAACAACTTAACTCTCAGTCTCTCTTCCTACCCTGGCCAGCTCATGCGGAGGGACTGAAAATATCAATTCTCTAACCACATAATTAGTTTCCCGCAAACAACCCACATTCTGAAGGTCACCTCATTGGAAAAAAAAAAATGCTTCTATCTCCCCTGAAATTCCAAGGAATTTATAGCTTTAGTCAGATGTTTCTATCATTTGGGACATTGCAAAGATTTAGGACTCTGTCAGAACCAACTGTAAGAACAAAAGATTCTCCTAGCACCACTATGCAAACAGGTTTTAGAAACTGTTTCAGGAACTGGCAACAGAGACAAAATATGTATTTCTTATATCACAATATCATACCTCTCTATGCAGGTGAAAAATAAACCCATGGGAAGAGATGAGATTTCCTAAGTCATATGAACCAGTGAGAATCCCAACAGGAATCTAAAGGTAACTTGAGATTTTAATTGGTCAATTATTAATTGAAAATCTAAAATGTTAGCCACAACTGACATTCTGCAGTTAATGTAATGGTATTAAAATGAGGAAAAAAATCCTCCACTAATAATATAAACTGTAGGTGCTACACTCTTGGTTTCTGCAGAAGGTTACAAAGCCCATGCTGACAATCATAGCAACTCTGCTACAATTTGTGCTCTCCTCTCCCTCTGTCAGCACCTTAACCTAGACAGAGTTTGGGGTCGAGGTGGGTGACTCATACCTTCATTCTCCTTGATTCTGACCTATTGGTGGTCATGTCTTCATTTGCTTAACACTCTTTTTTAATGACTGGTGGCAAGAGAATGGGTATCAGGTCACACTCCTGTGATTCCCCTAAGTTCCAAACACAGTCCAGCTTCCTGTTACATGATAGAAAACCAATTATTTCTTGATAATTGTGATAAATTTCCTGGGATAGCATAATGGCCTCCATGTCCACCTGATGGTCCAACAGCATAAGAAACACGAAGTGTTCAGGAAGAAGTTTCAGCTTCCAGTTCATTGGAAGAAGTTGATGTTTCCTTATGGAAGCACACTTCCCTTAGACACAGTATCTTCAAAAACATTGGATCATATTCTCCAGAGCAGGAAGAAAAAAAACATTCTTCTAGTTTATTATTAAGAATACTTGAAAGAGGAGCCACTCCCACTTCTATGCCTTAACAGACTTATATATTCTATTCATGGGGCCTAAATTGGCTGCTGGTTGAGGGCATAAACCTCATCCTACACGAACAGCATCCTCATCCCTCAAGGCATTTTTCTCCTTGTTCACACCAGACCTGAGCCTTTAGCAGACCATTCTACTGCCCATCAAGCCAGCTGCTTCAGGATCATGAGGCATGTGGTCATACTAGCCAACTATAGTCACAGGCCGATTGCTATTAAATGTGGCCCTCATCAGAAAAGATGTATATGACAGGTTCATGAATAGCACTACTTGAAGAAATATTGCAGGCAGAGAAGGAAATTTCCTTGCCAGAACACATAGCTGTACCTGTGAGGACATGCCTCTATTCTGTCCCCTGTCTGTCATCAAGTAGTTAGCTGTATACTTTCCCCAGTCTCTCCTACTATATCCATGTTTTGTATACTGGCAGGTTGAACATTCAGCAAGTCAGTAGCCAAATAAGCCTGGGCTGAAAACACACGGGTAGCTTCTACCCCATTTTATGAATGGATACATTGAACAAGTCCTGGATATCTAAAGAAAGATGATTGGCATCCACTACACAGTTCCTTTGTCTGATTATTGAGAAATTCATCTGTAATAATTACACCTCTGGGAAGCATTTAAGTGAAATACAAATATTGTCATGCTCTGAGCTTTTCCAGAATTATCATCCCATACATCCCTTCTCCAGACCTACTTTTTTAAATTTTCAATTTAAAACATGTTTTTTTTCAAAGTCACAAACAAGACAGGTAACTTGCAAACTACTACCAACACTACCAGTGTCAATTTGTACTTCATCACCTCTCCTTCCATTTCAGTGAAGAACTAGATGAACATATATGGACATTTTCCCTTTACCTCATCATTCAGGGTTACCCATGACGGAAACTGTGGTATGATGTTCATATACTTACTTCCTTCTTTCTGCCACTGGAATTCTAATTTTCTTCTGGAAAATGGTGTTCTATGCATCACAGCAAGTAGGGTAACCATTAAGCAGTCATTAGAGAAGACAATTACTAATTAACTACTAGAACATGAGACTATTCTAAGTCAGTCATGGAAATGTGTTTTTCTTGCTAGACAAGTCATAAAATTTTATCTAATGAGACTTAGGAGAATTATGCTGTGGTATTTCTTGGAAACAAGTCTTTCTCCTAAAATTTTGTGTAAAAGGAGCAGACGTTTTTGGCCTCTGGCTATTGTTGTGAACATGTGACACATGAATATAAAGCAAAGGTCTTGAGAAGATGAAGAACACTCACCTAAGAGAACCAGATGGCATACCAGGGACAAGGCAGTGGGAAGACAGAAAGAAACTAATTCCCTAGTCAGGCCTTGGAGCCACTGAGTTAACCAATCTCAGAATCGCTTTGCCTCTAGGCTTCTTGTTTATAAGTTAGCTCATTCCAAAATGTGAAAATAACTGAGAGAAGGAAGCAGAACAAAGGGTAAAGGTGAGAATTTTGTTTTCCTGTTTAGAATTTCAGAAGCTTTGCAGAAGTAGGAAGGGAAAATAATTAAGGCATGACTAATAAAATGAAGTCTTTCACTGAATGCTCTCCAAAAGACCAAGAGGTCAAGCCCAAACAAACGCACGATTATAGATGGTTCCTTCTACCCAAGTTCACTTTTTTTTTTTTTTAACAATTCAATGCTTTTTAAAAAATATTTTCACAGACTTATACAAACCTCACCACAATCTAACGTGCGAATGTTTTTGTTATGCCATAAGGAAACCCCACCCTCATTAGTGGTCACTCCCTAGTCCTCATTTTGTTCATGCATTCATCCATTGTTTTCATGATGTGTCTATTATGAATCACGCTACTACAAATTTGGGTACCAGTTTTTATGAAGATATATATCTTCATTGCATTCTGGGTATAGACCTAGGAGTGAAGTTGCTGGGTCATGTGTTAAAACCCTTTTGTAGAGGTCACTAAAGCTGAGAACTTGGAGGTCGAGCAGAACACCAAGTCTAAGTGCCAAGAATTCACTAAATGTAAGAGTAACTGTACATTCTCACTCTTAGTACAACATTGGAATCATCTGAGAGTTTATTACAATTGCTGATTCTTGAGCTTTGCACAGATCTATTTAATCAGAATCTGCATTTTAGCAAGACTCCCAAGTGATGCATAAGCCCATTAAAATTTGAGAATTTTTCAACACAAAAATTTTGAATGCAGGTATAGGCACATAGAACTGACCAGGAGAAAATAAACTGAAAACTTACTAAGTTCTTAAGGAAAATGCATTTTCCATTGGGTTTTCTAGTACTTGTTGCTTAATGCAAGTTCATCAACACAGAAGGGGTAGTTTTCAAATGGAAGAAGCATAAATATATTTATAAACTCTTTTTTTTTACTATGGTAAATATTTTTGGATTATAAAGTATGAAAACTATAAAGAACATTAACATTTGAATTCTGAGCTCAGTAATTCTATAGGATGAGGAAATAAATGTACAGGCTTTAGAACAAAATATGTTAAAACAATTGTTTAAGAAGACAATGAAGTCAACATCCCATGAAAGGGATGTTGACAACAAACAAAAGCAACTCCTCATTGGCAGGACTAAAAATATGAATGACATAATCCTTGCTGTTGGGAAACACTTGATCTAAAGCATCTCTCGAACTTAAATAAGAGAAACCAAACAAGGGGTATGGTTTTGTGAAAATTGTTGGTAAATACATACCCCCAAATCAGGGAGAAGATTCACAGTGGTATTGTTTTAATTTTTATTTTGTAAAACGTTTTCCAGCATACATTCTCCTGCTATGAACAGTATTATGATTCCCTTTGAGAGGCCAGTTCTCCCTGATTTTCCATGCAGGTGATCAAGGTGAACTACAGTGCTCCAGGGAAGCAGCGTGAGATCCAGATGTGGCCACTCAATGCACATGGAATAGACCCTCCTATTTTTTTCCAGTGTTCAATCCTTCCCTCTATATCCACCTCAACTGCTGCAAAAAGAGTATATATAGCCAGGCTTTTTCTGTAGTATTTGTGGTATTTTCTCTGTAGGTGGAACAAACTAGAGAGGAAAAAAATCACTCTCTACAGTTTTAAGTCTGGGTAACCAGAAAAATGATTCCATTTGTACTGATAGAAATGTCAGTAAATGAAGAGCATTTGGGAAGGAAGATGAATTCAATTTTAGATAATGAGATTTAATTTAAAATAACAGTTATTATTTCTTTTTGATTATAAAAGTAATGCCTGGTTTTGCAGATAATTTTGAATATAGGGGAAAATGGAAGGAAGACATTTAAAATAATCTTGTTAACATTTTGATGTATTTCCTTCCTAGCTTTTTCCCCCTTTACATATAAATATATAAAACCAATGTGGGATTATGTTTTATACACATGCTTGGATCTTGCTATTTTCACTCAACTTCTAAGTGAGTATTTGAATGTAAAAAAAAAACTTTGGACAAAGGATCTATAATATCTATGAAATAATGCATATATATGCTAAAATGCATGTAACTTCAATTATTAAATGATTTCTTTCTATTCCCATAATTATAAAGAAAAATATTTACAGTCATGTAAACATGTACATAGCTGATATTTATATTGAAATCTATGTGTACCTCTAATAATTTCCTACGTTAAAAGTCTAGAAATGGAAATACCAAGATAGACAGTGTGGATCACTTTAAGGCAATGTAGAGATGCATACATAGCCATTTCCAAACTTTGATCCCATGAACCAGTGCCTGAGTGGGCTGAATGACAATTACCTTAAGAAGTTGTTATTAATTATTGAAGAAAATACCACTGAATCTGATTCTAAGTGTCATGAGTGTAATCAAAGTTTTCTGTGGAATTTTTATTTTTCCATTTTTTTAAGATTCTCTGGGAGACGCCTCTATACAGAATGCCACCAGTAAAGAATGTACACTGTTATTATGGTAGGAATGGGTGCATAAAGTTGAAGTTCACTTTATACTAGCTGTGAGAACTTCAATATGTTACTTAATACCTAAGTGTCAAGATTTTCATCACAAAGTAGGGTTAATAGTAGAATATATGTCATAGAGGGGCTTTTAAATTTTAATTTTACTTTTTATATAGTAAGATAAATTGTGTGTACAGTCATGCACCGCATAACGACTTTTTGATCAATGTGAATCACATGTATGACAGAGGTCCTACAAAATTAAAATGCAACTGAAAAATCCCTATCCTCTAATGAATAGATAGCTGAAGAAGAGAAGAGAGCAAAGAAAACTGCAGAAGAAGATAAAGAAGAACTTCCAGGAGAATCCATGTGAAGGGATTTAAAGAAGCTTTCACAAACATCAGTGAGTTCCTTAGAATAGTTCAAAAACATGGATGATAATGCCAAAAGGTTTTCATTCATAGAGAAAATATTTATGGTATACTATCTGATTACAAGAAAATAAAGGATGAGGGGGAAAAAAGCAAGAAATGCATCATGGAGATACCCTTCAGGGAGTAATTCAGAAAAAAACACTGTTCTTGCAGGAGCTGAGACCTCTGAAGACCTTTTACTAGGACAAGAAATGCAGGACAACAGGGATATGGATGATCCTGACCCTGGGAGGCCAAGGCTGATGTATGTGCATGTTTGTGCCTTAGCTCTTAACAAAGAAATTTTAGAATTAACAAAAAAAAAAAAAGAAGAAGAAGAAAGTTTATAGAATAAAGATATAAAGAAAATATATTTGTACAGTTATTCAATATTCTGTGTTTTAAATTGTTATTACAAAAGAATCATAAACTTTTAAGAAATTTAAAAGTTTATAAAGTAAAGCAATAATTTAAGGTTCATTTATTATAGAAGAAAGAAAAAATGTTTTTATAAATTTAGTGTAGCCTAGAAGTTTACAGTGTCATATGACTGCAGCAGGGCACAGTGATGCCTGGGCCTTCACCTTCACCGCACACGCACGCTCTGCCTCCTTCAGAGCAGCTTCCAGTCTTGCAAGCTCCATTTATGGTAGGTGCCCTATGCAGTTGTACCATTTTTATCTTTCATACTATATTTTTATCTTGTCTAGGTGTACATATTTAAACACTGTTGTGTTCTAATTGCCTACTGGTATTTGGTACAGGAACATACTGCACAGGTTTGCAGCCTAGGAACAGCATGTTAAACCAAATAGCCTACATTTGTAGTAGACTATGCCCCCTAGATTTGTACAAGCACACTCTACGCACTTTAAAATGTTTGCACAATGACAAAATCAGGTGATAGTATAGCTCTCAGAATGTAACCTGTGCTAAGCAATGCATGACTCTGTGGTTATCCACACATTCATATGTGTAGAGTTGCAGATACCCCCAACAAATTCCAAAGAGGGTAAACTGAAAAGAAAAATAGAAATCATGATTCATCATAATGAAATCAAAGAAAACAATGCCACAAAGATCAGCTGCATAGAAAAGACTGTATAGGGCTTCTTCCATCTCCAGCCTGGGTGAGGGAAAGGGTTTCTGACAGAGGGATGAGCTGGCTAGAGATTAATTACTAGGAAACATATTTAATAATCACAGGAGACAATTATCTTTTTAAATCAAAGGGGGCATGACAGATTGAGCCATGCTAAGATTTGACTTCTAACAATCATGGAGGAGCACACTTTCCCATTACTTATAGTTATACAGGTAAAGCGGGAGCCAGGAAGCGCTTGTTCTGTGAGGAACAGGATGGGGTAGGGTTGAGGAAGCCATTTGCTCCAGCAGGTCATGCCAGTAAAACCTGTAAATTCTCAGGCAGTGAGACACTGTGCACAGAAATCACATAGGAAAGTCTCTCATGACTACCAGTGCCCCTGAGTTCAAGCCCTTGTACCCACCCCAAGCCTGATTCTGCTAGTCATGGATCGCTTCCCACAAGACAGATTATCTTCAACTTAATGGCAAACAAAATCAAACAGAACCATTTATATTAAGGTTGTGCAAAAATGTATACCAACCAAAAACTAAATAAACTGGTTATTTATTTGTTTAGTTTATTTATATATTCTTTATGGTACTAGAGACTGAACCCAGGGATGTTGTACTATGAAATTATACACTCAGTGCCTTTTATTATTTTTTTTTTTTTTAATTTTTAGACAGAGTCTCTCCAGAATCTGAAACTGGCCTGGAACTTGCAGTCCTCCTGCATCAGCCTCCTGAGTAACTGGGACCTCACCCAGTTATACTGTTAATATCAGACAAATAGAACTGAAGGACGAAGGAGACAAATAATGTCAATACATAATGTAAAAAATCTACCAAGAAGATAAGCTAATATCAAAGTTGTATAAAACTAATAAAGTAGATTTGAGAGCAGACAGAAAAGGCAAAGAGTTCAGTGGGAAATTTGAAGAGAAAGATAAAGAAAGAAAATTGTCTGTTGGATGAGATAGTAGAGATTGGACACTAAGGTTAAAGAGAGCAGTAGTGAACAGATTGAGGAGTAAAGCAGGTTGCAATAGAAGGAAGATGAGAAAGTGGGGAGAAAGGAGAGAAGTCTTTACAGTGTCTGGGAAGTGAAAGGGGAGCTGTTTACAGAAACCAGAAGGGAATAGGGGCCCAGGGAGCTGCTACTTTTTCCTTTTAAAAATTAGACATCTTTCAACAAAAACATAGATTTTGCCATACTTACTTGGCAGTAGGTAAATTGCAAAGCTGCTTTACTTTCTTCATTTTTTTCCCCCTCCATTTACAGAGATGAGGGAATCAGAGAACAAAGACCCTTTAGGCTCAGACCTCAGGTCATGTGCTGCTTAGGTGAGGGCAAAGAGAAGGTTGAAGTCATTGATTCAGGTCCACACACCTGGCTTCCCACTACAATGCCATGTCACCTAGTAAAGTGGCCTGTCAGAGTTCTGGGAGCTGGCCAGGATGAGCAGCAACTCTGTTGAGGAAGGTGAGGGTGACGAAGTAAGCAAGAGGCTATTAGGGGCAGAACTGTGTCCCTCCAAAGCTCAGACATTGAAGCTCTAACCCTGAGTACCTCCGAAGGTGACTGTATTTGAAAATAAGGCCTTTAAATAGGTGATGAAGATACAACGAGTTCATGAGAATGTGCCTTGAACCAGTGTGACTGGTGTCTATACAGGAAGATGTAAGGAAACCGGCACAGAGGGAGAATACTGAAGACACAGGAAGAAGATACACACCCTCTGCAAGGCAAGGAGAGAAGCCACATAAGAACTCAACCCTGCTGCCACCATAGTCACAGATTTCTAGCCTTTCCAATTATGAGAAAATAAATTTCTGTTGTTGAAGCCACCCAGCCTGTGGTGCTTCATTAGACAACCCTAGCAAGCTGATAGAGCATTGGATGAAAGGATGGAATTCTGAACTCACTCCCTCTCTAGATGTCCAAACCCTTTTATTTACTTCCTTCTTCATTTAAAATGTGATAGAGAATTGCAACCAAACCCCTGGTCAGAGCAGAGATCAAAATCAGAGATTCAGATGAGATCAGAGAATTTGACCCTAAATTACTCAAAAAGGAGTCACTACAAAACCACACTCTCCATCATACTGAAAAATTATCCCTTGCTCTGTCTCAGTCTTGAATTATATTCAGATATGTTTTGTAATTTGGTGTACCAGGAATGGTTTGTTGTACCCAGGTAATAGTGTAGCCCAAATAATAAAAGCACTGATAATTATTAAATACTCAATTTGAAGAATATGAGACCTGAAAATCATCCCTTCTTGTTGTCACAGAGAAATATGAAGTGATTAGAAAAGTAAATTCAAAGTTCAAAAGCAATCTTTGTAACTTGATCAGAAACATTAAAGTTAAATATATTTAACTTTATATACATATTTTATATATAACTATATAATTATATTATTCACATATTATATATATATGGACATATATATGTGTGTGTATGTGCATATATATATAAGTATAATAAATATAAGTATATATATATACTTATATATATACTTATACCACCCCCAAAACAGAATGATACTGTAAACCATCCATGACATTATGACATTACAAAGATCAAATCAGGGAGGTTATTTGAAGCTGCTTTGTGAATCCCAATGTTTGTTATTTGGTGGACTATTCTTGCTATCATTATTTTTATTTATGCTTGAGTAAATAAAAGAGAAAAATAGCCCCAAGGATTTTTTCCTTCTGAAATTCTTAGCAAAACCTTTCTCACAAGAAACAACTTTTGCCACCTTATGATCCAATTACAGTTCATTACATGAAATCAAAATTTCTTTATTTGTAACACCCAAACTGTCCATGTTTCACTCCTCACTGTATATTTTTCTAGTAGTAAGAGAAAGCAATGATGATTCAGGCTTGCTCCACCCAGTATTATACTGCATGTAGGTGTTAGCGATACCCAGGTCACAGAAGTCAAAGCAAGGATCTTTGAAGATTAACCTCACCCTTCAAGATAAGTGCAGTTAAAAAAGAGTACACTGTTATTGCAGAAAAGTTCACTGTGGATATAAGTTTACTCCCAGAAATGTGTGATTGTATGTTGTAAATTATGTTTAAAGTAGGGAATAAAGTTGAAGTTCCAAGTACCCAAAAGAAAAATTTGAAGTTGCTGTTCTTTGGAAAGTCCAGTGACTATATTTGGTGTATAATTTCTTAGGGACATAATGATCTGGGTTTTGTGCCCTTTAATATTTATGATGCTAAATCAAGGCTATATATAACTGACATTTTCAGGGCCAATTTCTGTAAATGGTTTTAACCCAGTCTCCTAATTTACCAAAAAAAAAAAAAAAAAAAAAAAATTCTTTGAGCAAATACTTCTGGTAGTTAGATAAAAATGCAATGTTTAAGAATATTATTTGATGCAAATAATTTTAGAAACCATGCCAGAAGAAGGTAAAGTAGATACAACCCCCAAAATAAATACTTAAAAACCTGGAAGTTCAGTCATAACCACAAAATTTTTAATACAAAAGGTGAAAAGGCAGAATGAAATATAAAAATAGTTTATACTGGTTATGGTGGTACACACCTGTAGTCCCAGCTATTCAGAGACGGAGGCAGGAGAATCACAAGTTCAAGGCCAGTCTGGCCATCCAAGTGAGACCCTGTCTCAAAATAAAAAACAAAAAGGGCCAGAGATATAGCCCAGTGGTAGAGCACCTTTAGATTCAATATTGCTTAAAAATTAAAAAGCAAAGAATTAATGAATGAAAAGTTTATTATATCTATCAGATGAATTCAAATCTTAAATTGCTATTATTTGCAAACAACAAAAGAAGGCAGGTGCCATATAGTTTTCCTTTTAATTCCTGGACATTTTGACTTCCTCATCTCATATTTCCCAGTATATAATAAAATGAAACCCTATCAACTAACCAAGAGGCCCCTGGGGATTGAACAAGTAGGACAGGATGCACTTCTTCCTTTTGCTTGAATGGAGGACTGAGGGGAATACTTCAGTGTTCTGACTGGTCAAGCTCCTATTCAGGTTTTCAATGTATCCACTTGAACCTCAGCTTAATACATTTACAATGATTCTTTATGAATTCTAGTAATAAAATCAATACAAAATGGAATTTTCCAATCTGCATTTAATTGTGATTTTCTTTTATTTGTGTTTAAAAAAAAAAAATCTTTCTAAAGCTCGATGAGTGGTCTACCCAAAGTGTAAGTACCTGATTGACTGACAGATTATTTTACAACTGGTACTTATTATTCTTTTCTATTAAAAGCTGAGTGGCTTTTAAAGTAAAAACAATAGGGTGAAAAAAAGGTCTTTAATTCACTTATTTCAAGTAGAAAATTGGAGAGAATAAAGTTCCAAAGTCAGTGATTTTGACAGTGTGTGAGTTTCTTGCATCATATATTCATTGACAGTCATAAATTGTGGAAAGTAGACCTACAATGCAATGGATAAAGGAAAAAATATGTATGGAGGAAATTTGAAGTAATATGCAGTAGGCAATAATTGATCTTTTCTTCATTCTTATGTGAGCATTTAAATATAAGACTAAAATAAATGGTGTGCAGGGATTTTGACTTCAGTGCATATTTTATGATACTGTGGAAATTAGTTCATATGTAAAAGGCAGACCCTGACTTCTCCTTTAATGTCCTTACAATTTTTCCCTTTAAAAATTGTTGCTTTTTTTTAAACTCACGTATCTGAGAATTTTCTACAATTTTGTTGATAGTCTGTGTCATATAATTGTATTCCACATACAGCTTTTGCAGGTTACTCCCTGTTTGATTGTCCTATGGTTGACCTTTGGGAAAAAAAGAAAAAAAAAAAAAAAAAAAAACAGGATTGATGAAGTTCTTGTTGTATTGCCCAAAGAGCTAGTGCACACTGTCAACTGCATTCTCATCTTATTGTGTTGACTTTAAACAATACTATCTATATAGTAGCTTTTTAGTGTTACCCAGTATCTAGAATATGCAAACTCTGTATAACTTCTAATGAAAATAAACATGGCAAAGTTTAGAATGTTCCAACCCTATAGACTGCTGCACTAAACATAGTTTTCAAAATCTAATACTTGGAAAAGAAATTGTAATTATGAGCAGTGGATAGCAACTGTCTTAATTCTGTTCAGGCTACTATTAAAAATACTATGAGCTGAATGATTTATAAGTAATAGAAATGAATTTCTCATTGTTCTAGAGGCTGGGAAGTTCAAGATCAAGCACATTTGTTGTCTGGTGAGGACGCACTTCCTAGATGAGGGTTGCTGTCACTACCTGTGACAGAAGTGAGAGGTCTCTAATGCCTCTTTTGTAAGGGCACTACATCACCTCCCAGGGCCCACCTCTAATACCATCAGAATGGGCATTAGCTTCCAAAATGTGATTTCCAAGAGAATATAAGCCTTCTGGCCTTAACAGTAACCTAGAACTGAACAAAGACATACTCTGGGCCATTGACTTAAAGTATTTCCTGTATTCAAACATATCAATCTGAAGTTTGTTGGTCAGCAATGCATGATACATAAAAGAGATGAACAAATTTTAAAAATTAGCCTACTATTTGCAAATGATTGTGTTTCATAGCCATGTGTACCAAAGGGCAACTATTGCAAGATAGCTCTTCAGGTGGCAAGGCCTATTTTCCTTCCAGGTACTTCACGTGAATAATTCTTTATAAAGTGGTGCTATGTAAAGAAAAGTTTGGTACCTTTGCTGCTCATTATGTTGCAGTCCCACAACTGGTTTTAAGATATTTCTTGGGGCAAGTGGGAAAGCTAATCATAAGAAACTGGTTCTAAATTTCATATTGCTGTACAAGGCAAACTCTCCACACAATGAAATAATATCCAAATTGAGCCAAGAGGGAAGGATAGGTAAGTCAGGAAGTGCTTCTATTATTTATTTTTCATTGTGTTCAAACAGTGACTTTTAAACTCATGCTGTGAGTGTCTTTAAATACGTTTTTGGGGATTCATGATTAATTTTAGCCTAGGGAGACTGATTTAGAGTTCCAGATTTAGATGATACTGCTGAGCTCTTGAAATTGAGGGAAGTTGCTGAATGTTTGGCCTAGAAATGGAAGCCAGTTACATAAAGGGAGCCCAGGACACTGAGGCCACATTGCAGAAGGCAAAACCAACTTGAGACTGCACCTGCTAGGCACACATGGGTGGAAAGGACAGAGCTGATTGAGCATCTGAACCAAGACCAGGTTGGTGAATTGAAAGAGAGATTGATAACCAAGTCAGTGCCGCAATTCTGTTGTCAAACAAGGGTTGGGCATAGGGACCCTTATTTGACTTGTTTGGAAGTCTGTGTTAAAAGTATGACTCCATGCTAGAATTCTAAACCGTGGAATCCATTTAGAGTCCAATTTCTGGCTGCTAACTAAGGAAGAGTGTCCTGCTAGCTGAGCCTTTTGGACATTCACTTATTCCATATGTCAGTCACCTTGCAACATGCCTTCACCGTTCTCTCCACATTCATATTTGGGTTTGTCTAGTTGGTTGGTTTTGGTACCAGGGATTGAACCCAGGATGCTTAAACACTGAACCACAGCCCCAGCTCTTTTTTTTTTTTTTTTTTCCATCTGAGACAAGGTCTTGCTAAATTGGTTAGGGACTCCCTAAGTAGCTAAGACTGTCTTTGAATTTGCCATCCTCCTCTCCTGCCTCAACCTCCTGAACCACTAGAATTACAGGTGTGCACCATCACTTCTGGCCTCTTACTTGGTTTTGGTGCTTCTTGTTCCCCCAGGATTTTCCCTGCTTTTCCTTGTAAGGTCTCTTGCCTGTTTATATTCCTGTTTGTCTCTTCCTGACTAGTAGCTGCACTCAGCCTTATTCTGAGCCCTTTGATGACCATTTTTCTTTTGTGTTTTTAAGTAGATTTGGAAAAATCACCTTTTTAGAATTGGTTAGGGTGGACACACATCTAACCGTTACAGGAATTTTTTCCAATAATTCTGTATACTATTCCAAGATGGTATATTAAAAGGGTCACACTTTTCTTTTTCTGGATTTTTATAACTAGGAAGATATTAATATCAAAAAGTAAGAAATAAATGGGGCATGGGGGTCACTGGAGCATCATTGTAGAGCAACTAGAACATTATTCATTGTTGGCATTATAAACACTTTATAAAATGGTACCACTACTTTGGAAAACTGCTAATGGTTTTCACTGAAGTTGCATATATGCCTACTCTACAATAGTAACTTCATTTGGGGATATATCCTAAAAGAAAGGTTTATGTCCACACCAAAAAATTGTACATGTACAAGAAATTTTATGGTAGCTTTATTAACCATAGAAAAAAATAGAATAACCTAAATGGTACAAGTTGTATAAGGAAAATCCAAATGGTAGATTCATAAGAAAATATGCATGTATCTCAAATTATAATTCGTTAAATAAGTCAGATATCAGTGAGTACCTAAAGTATATTTCCACTTGTATGAAGTTCAAAAATTGGCTAAATGAATTGATGATGGTAGAAGTCAAGATAAATCCTGCTCTTGGAGAAGGATTGTTAGCTGGGAAAGAAGATATTGGAATGTCTTGGGGTATAAAAATATATTTGTCTTGTTCTGGGTGGTGGTTACTTGTCTGTAAATATTCATTGAAAATTTCCAAGTTTTACAGTTAAGATTTATGCATTTTACTGTATGGAAAGTAAATCTTATTTTAAAAGGAAAAAGGAAAGAATAAAAAAAGATATTGTGAAGAGAGCAGAGATTTAAAAACAAGAAGGACCTGGATTCAGAATCATAGGTCTCAGCTAACAATTCTATAGTTTTGAGTGAGTTACTTAATCTCTTTCAACTTTATTTTGCATCTGCAAAATAGGGAAATATCACCTAACTCATAGCTGTAGTAATAATAGTCTTTTCATGTTTCCTTTCTTCCCTACTTTGACAAATTATTAGCAAACATGATTCCCACCCAGGATTCTTTTTGTTGTTGTTCTAATTAGTTACACTTGACAACAGAATGCATTTCAACTCATTGTACACAAATGGAACACAACTTTTCATTTCTCTGATTGTACACAATGCAGAGTCATACCATTCACACAATCATACACATACATGAGATAATAATGTCCATCTCATTCCACCATCTCCCCCTTATCTCCCTCTCTCCTCCTCAGTCCCCTTTGCCAAATCCAGAGTTCCTCCACTCCCCCGCCCTGACTATGGATCAGAATCCACTTATCAGAGAAAACATTTGACCTTTGGGTTTTGGGGATTGGCTTACTTAGCTTAGCATGATATTCTCCAACTCCATTCATTTACCTGCAAATGCCATAATTTCATTCTCCTTAAAGGCTGAATAATATTCCATTGTGTATAAATACTGTAATTTCTTTATCCATTCATCTCTTGAAGGGCATCTAGGTTGGTTCCACAGTTTAGCTATTGTGAATTGAGCTGCTATTACTATTGATGTGGCTGCAACACCATAGTATGCTGATTTTAAGTCCTTTAGGTATAGACCAAGGAGTGGGATAACTGGGTCAAATGGTGTTTCCATTCCAGGTTTTCTAAGGAATCTCCATACTGTTTTCCAGGGTGGTTGAACCAATCTGTAGTCCCTCCAGCAATGGATTAGTGTATCTTTTCCCCCCACATCCTCGTCAACTCTTATTCTTGCTTGTATTCTTGATAATTGCCATTCTGACTGGAGTGAGATGGAATATTAGTTTTGATTTGCATTTCTCTAATTGCTAGAGATGTTGAACACTTTTTCATATATTTGTTGATAGATTGTATATCTTTTTCTGTGAAGTGGTTGTTCAGTTCCTTAGTCCATTTATTGATTGGGTTATTTGGTGTTTTGGTGTTAAGTTTTTGAGTTCTTTATATATCCTGGAGATTAGTACTCTATCTCATGTGCATGTGGTAAAGATTTTTTCCCATTCTGTAGGCTCTCTCTTCATGTTATTGATTGTTTCCTTTTCTGAAAAGAAACTTTTAGTTTGAATCCAACCCATTTATTGATTCTTGATTGTCTTTATTGTGCTTTAAGAGTCCTGTCAAGGAAGTCAGATTCTAAGCCAAAATGATGAAGATTTGGGCCTACTTTTTCTTCTATTAAGTTCAGGGTCTCTAGTCTAATTCCTAGGTCCTTGATTCACTTTGAGTTGAGTTTTGTGCAGAGTGATAGATAGGGATTTAATTTCATTTTGCTGCATATGAATTTCCAGTTTTCCAAGCACCATTTGTTGAACAGGCTCTCTTTTCTTCAATGTATGTTTTTGGCAACTTTGTCTAGTATAAGAGAACTGTATTTATGTGGGTATGTCTCCATGTCTTGTATTCTGTATCATTGGTCTTTTGGTTCCATTACCATGCCATTTTTGTTACTATAGCTTTGCAGTATAGTTTAAGTTCTGGTGTTGTGATGCCTCCTGCTTTACTATTCTTGCTAACCACCCAGGATTCTTTCTCCTATTCCATGAAATTGAGTTGTATGTGCATGAAAGTTTGAGAAGTACACTCTTCTGGAAGATTCTTGGTGTATTTCAGCACTTCCAGAGCTCTGATAAATTATGCAATAAATACATTTCTTGGAATCACTTGAAACAGCATCTCCTAATCTTATTAGACCAAAGAACTGTCCCTCTGAGCATGTAATTTTGGGGTGAAAGAGGAACTATTATCTCATCACAGGATTTTGTTCTAAAAAAAAAAAAACAATTTGAGAAATAGATAAAAGTAGCACAACTCCCCAACTCTGAATATTATTTTAGGACACATATGGTACATCCCAGAAATATTAAAATGTTAAGTACAGGTTGAGTCTGTGCAATACAGATAAAGCTCTGTGTGTATGTGTGTGTATGTGTGTGGTAGAAGGGGTATTGGGGATTTAACCCAGTTGTGCTCTACTACTGAGCTAGACCTCTAACCCTTTTTTTTTTTTTAATTTTGAGACAATTTCACTAAGTTGGCCAGGCAGACCTCAAATTTGCAATCCTCCTTCCTCAAACTACAGAGTCCCTGGGATTACAGGCAAGAACCACTGTGCCAGGCCGACTGTTACTCTTGGAGTATATCAATTTGTTGCTTTGGTCTCATAAATGAATATGTTCTCCAACAGATAATCTGATTAAGTGATTCTCAAATGTGGGTAAAGGGTCTATTAGTATTACCTTGTGAGTTTTGTATAAATACACACTGAGGTTCCATTCAGAAACGTCTCTGGAGGAGGAGAACATATACAGCAAGATAATCCATAGGAACTTTTGAAAATACGATCTCTGACTCTATCGTAATCATATTGTGATTACGATATCCACTCTCAGCCCAGGTAAGAACCTTAAATAAATGCATCTCAAATCCGATTGTACATTAGTATCATTGAGGCTTCAAAACACCAGTTCTCAAAACTCATGCCTAAAGACTGATTTAAAAGTTTTGGGATTAGACTTGGATATCAGTGTGTTTTAAAGTTTCCCAGGCATTTGGAATGTGCAGCATTAGTTGAGAGCCAGGAGTCTAGGAAAAAGAGCAATTAGAGTTCCAATGACCCGCATTGCCAAAACTACCCATCATCTTGCTCTTCAATTAAAAAAAAAAAAAAAGTAATTTTGGGGATGGGTTAGTCAAAAGAATGTCTATGCTGAAATTTTCCATTTAAGGGCACTGTCTCTATAAGGAGTACCAGTGAACATCAAAGTGGTATTTCAGAAAATAGAGGACAGTAAGTCAGTTGAGAATTGCTGCTCCTAGTCATTAAGATAAAATGAGGATCTGGGCGGTTTGCACACTGCCCTCCATCCATATTCATTCAGAGCTTTAATACTGGATATTACATACAAGCAATTTGTAGACATCTGGGTGTACAGAAACCTCTAAAAGGCTTTTTCATTGTCTTTAAAAATAATCATTTTATAATTTAACTTCATTGAACAATTTTTACGTAAATGCAGTTACCAGAGAACTAGTTTTTTCCCAAGTCACCTAATTCATACTAAGTAAAGGTCAGAACAAGGCTTTTTAAAAATAAGCATTATTCTTCTTTTTGAAGAAGAATTTACCATTAACACAGATGTTTTCAAAGTTTTCATCATTTAGTACCTTTAAGACTTCACTTTAATATTTATATAGATTGAAATTGGCATTCAATTAAATGTTATCAAATTGATAAGTAGTAAAAGATTTTTAAAAATTATTAATGTCTTACCTAAGTGCAGCATTTCAAGGTCATATTTCTGGTTTACTTGACTGTCTTATATATGAATAACCCACTGTTTTTACCATTTGGAAATAAGGAAACTTATAGGTTTAGGCAGGAGGTTTTAAACAGAAAGAAAATACTTATTTACTTAAAACCTACTAATATTATCTAATGGGGCAGAGGGAGCTTGAATAAGTCTCTGGGAGATGACTAAATGTAATGTTATTAAGACAGCTGTGTGGTCATGAACACATTAGAAATCTGTGTATCAGGGTGTTTTACAAAGAGTCTTTCCTGATTTACTTGGATTATCAAAGCACACACAAAGTCCCCTGCTCCAACTATCCAATAATAGATAATAAATGCCTATTGAAGTGTGCAATAAAAGGTTTTTTGGTTCTAGTAAATGTAATTTTGGATACTCATTTCTGTTATCAATGGAAGACATTGTAATATCACTATGGATAGAACTTTTATACACATAACCTGTATATAATTTAAATAATACTGGTCACTAAACCTTTGCAGGGTTTAATTGCTCTTCAGGGGAAGGATGTGGAGCAATTATATGAATGGTAGCAGATCTTAATGATTAAGTTATGATAAAGACAGGAAAAGTTGACTAAATTCTCAGTGGAAAAGAAGAGACTTCATGTAGCCCAATTGAAGTTTTAAAAATTGTAAGGTGGATTGATAAAAATCGATTCAAGTAAACTCTTTATGCTTCAAGACCAGAGAAGTGAGTAGATACGATCTGAAAATTAGAAAGTTGGGAACAAGGGGAAAAAAATGAAGGCAAAACTCTTTTACACAAAGGATAATAAGCATATGGAATAAATTACTATAAAGGGCCCCTGAAGCAAGGAGCATCATTGAATACAGGAGGGAATGAAATGAATTTCTAAATGAAAAGGGAAGATAGAGTAGAACGGGAAGAAAATAGGCTAATGGAAATAAGGGAAACTTTAAAAGCAGGTGTGATGAGCAGAGAAGCCTTTCTTTGGGATTCCTTTGCTTCTTTCTGATAGTGCTGTTAAATGGCTTTTGGCATAGCCTCTAATCTAAAATAATGTCATAGTGTGGTGCTCCATGCTGTCACATTTACCCAAATGCTACATGGCACTTAACATTCTTCTATCTTTAGGGATGTCTAAATACAGATCTATGCAATATAATTCTACTCTGCAAAGAGGTGATTTGGGAGCACTGCCCACCTTTGTGACCAATGATGTTCAACTTTCTGGTGAATGTTGCATATTCAAATAATTTTTCCTTAGTCTGCTGCTTTAAAAAATAAATCAAGAATTGCCCATAAGTACCTATAATCTAGTGCATGTCTTAATAATAGATGAGATGATTTTCAATAGGACAGGCAGAAAATATGAAGGCATATTAACCAATTGTAAACTATTCATAATGGGACTGATTGCCTCTCCTTTGGGCACCTTGGAAAAGAGTCCTCTGACTTTTTTTGCTGGGAGCAAAAAAGAGTGTTGAGGCTGAATTCAGGATTTCAAATGATGGATGATTTGAAACATTAATATGTAAGGTATTGCTTGCTAATTATTCAGCAGTTACTCCAGTGACTTAGATGGGGAATAGGTTACCTTTGGGACAGAGGATTGTGCTTTTAAGTCGTGCTAACTAAAGTATCATTACTAGAAGTTATATGATACATAGTACTGCTAACTCTCCCAAAAGGAAGAGACACTGGTTTCCTGATCTAAAATATAAAGTGCTAAATATAGAAATACTCATCAAACACTTAGAAACTACCTACCTGTTTCACACATATAAGAAGAGAGTTTTCTTTAAGTTAGGTTTAGTGGTGAGTTTTATCCTTTTATGGGTCTAGCCTCTTCCAGACTCTTGGACAGGAGTTGAATGACAACAAAAAGTACTGAAAGTAGGACGATGAATTATTAATGACTAATCCAGAACTTTTTGGATTGCTCAATCATAAGGGGACATTTCCAGCATCAGTTATGCTAGTTCATTATCAAGGGGTTTGTTGGCCTGGAGGTCTGACGTGGGACGTGTACATTGTTCACAAACAACATTAGTGTAAAGGAAATTAATCAAAGATAGTAGTCTGCTAAAATGCATGAGTCTAGTTCTCAGAAAGAGTCCAAAATGCCATAATATGCCTATGCAGAGAGATAAAAATAAGTAAATAGGTAGAAGAGGCTCCACTCTTCCTTGACTGCTGTGGATTCCCAAACTGTGAAAAAGTGGTCAACACTGGCACAAAGGGTAAGGCCTCAACTTCTAGGTCATGAGACTAGAGCATGACAAAACTATATGGCCACCCCTCTTGTTCCCCAGCTCTCACCTCGCCCTGAGCAAAGCCAAAGAAAGGTATTGCTAAATAACATGGCATTCTTTTCCAATGAATTAACAGTCTTTCTTAAAACTGCTCTCCCAGGAGATCCTAGCAATCTATTGGGTTTTGCACAAGAGATGAAACCTATTTAACAATCCTTGCACAGATATAAATTCAGAACAGGGCTGGAGAAAAATATGTATGAAAAACTCAGGGCAATTTTGAGCAACAAAACAAACCACTTTACTGCACAATGTCTTTCCTTTCTGATCCATTGCATAATAAGTAATAAAGGGGAGGGAGATAGAGATTTTCTGTATCAAGGAGCGCCAAATGTTAGTTAGGTTGTTCTTATTTTTGTGGAGACATAGTCTCAGAGTGGATTGTTTTCCTTTGGAGTTTTTTGATCTTCTTTTCCCAAAAGTTTGATACAGATTGATAAGCAGAGAGCTAGGAGAGCTAGGAGAACAAATAGGTACACAGGAAATAATAGCATTCATTCATTTTGGTTGGCAAAGAGTTGAGAATTTTATTTTGCAAGCTGATTGTATATTATAAAAATGCATAGATAATAATACAATAGAGAAACATTTGTCCTGTGTTTAAATTTTAGGGGCAAAAGCTTTTCAGTGTAAAGTTAAAGTAACACACACTAGTATTTTCTGGATGCTGAGATTAATTTTCAATATGCAATCTCCCATGGGATATTTATATTCTTCCAATCAGCAAGGAACTGTCCATCAAAACTAATACTATAAAAATTTTTTTTAACTTGGCACTGCAAATGTTTCAGGGCTTTCTTTAAAGAGCTCTAGACAGATTAGCAATCTTCCTGTAAAAATGACCTCTGTCATTCTCCCTAGTGCTGGCTAGTTATTTCAATGCAGTTGAATTCAGAGGAGAGGGGCTTCCCTCATATTCTTTCTTTCTCTGTTAGATAATTTTAGAGTCATTTGTTTAAGGCATAGAACTTATGGATATTGCAAAACTGTATGGATATTTACTTTAGAATGCAATGTACACTGCAATTTAAAGTTTGTTTCTAATTAGACCAGAGCAAAATAAATAGTTTCCAAAAGGGGAATTTTTTTTTTTCACGAATTGCTTCCATCATTTTTGAACCCTGCTAAGCATTTTTAGTAGATATGTGCCCTTAGCTCATCTTTTGCATGCTAACAATTTAATCTGAATACCAATATAGACACAAAATAAACGATTGTTTCCTGCCAGAGGTATCTGCAGAAGAAATCTTGGAGTAAAACATTGTCTTTGCAGCTCATTGTGTCTCTAATTAGAGTGGAAGGAGGCAGAAGCTTGCTGGTGTCAGTCTGTGTTTAGCATGCCCTGGAGCCTCAAACTCCTGTGGGTATCAAAGTGCACTAATTAAATGAGGGGTCCACAATACGGCACTAAACATCAGAGTGCGAGAAAGAGTCCAGTGTCCTCAGTGCCTTTGAGAATCCGTGGCCCACGCTAATTACCCATTGTTGAATTGACTTTCCATTCTGTGAGGAATGAATGGTTCCACTCTCCCTCCTCCCTCGACCCCCTCCCCCTTTCTATTTTACCATCTTTGCTTTGGCCGCCTAATTAATCTTATGGAAATCTCCCGAAGCCAGATTCCAGCAAGGTTGCCCCGATGTTTATAATTTGATTTGTGATGATAAAAGTGAAGGCACCCGGTGATGGAACAGTGTCATTTTCAACACTCTCGAGAATCGAAGAGGCTATCAATCTTTCCCACGTGCACGGCAAACTGATATCCTAGAAAATTAACTTCAATTAATAACAGAAATCCCCAGACACACCGGAAAGTGGAGCTGCTTTGAAAGAGAACCTTCAAAGATGTCTCTGGACTGTCTTTTATATGCAGACCTTTTTTATATAAGAGATCCTCAATGAGGAAATATATATGTGTGTCTGTGTTTGACGTTTTTTTTAAATACTAATTTCAGGGAGATATGATATCATTCATATCTAGTGGAGAAAGAATTTAACTGAAATTCTCTCAATTTAATGTCAAAATATTCCTGTCTTTAAAGTCCAGTATTTGGTGTCTTTTTTCTCTTGATTTCATGAGCAATCTAGTCTTAACCATCATTTGAAAACTTTTTTCTTCATCCATAAAGCTTTTATACATACATCAACATCTTAAATTTAATACAAATACAAATATACATAACCAGATAAAGCTCATTGACCATTATGACAGGAAATGTCCAATATATTAATAACTAGATTGAATAAGGAATAAAAGCCCTCTTTTTCATTAACTTTTACACCAGACAGACTTGATTCAACATATCTATTCTCTGTATAATTATCTTCTCCAATTGTGGATTATGTATTTTTAATAAAAAGAGAAGGCACTTAATTGGGACAGCATAATTTCACTTTATTGATTAAAATATTTAAAACATTTATAATATTGAACCACAACAACTGGAATAAATGGATCCTGGAGATCAGCAACTAATTCCTTCTGGCTCTCCTATAACCTCATCTCCTTTTTCTGCTTCTTCCCTGCTTATATTTCTACTTCTTTTACTTCTTTGTCTTCTTCTTAAAAGACTTTAGGTTATAAAGGCGTAATGCTCTATATTGTAGAAAATGATTTTCACAAATAAATCAGTTTCTCTGCATACCACAGTGGGGAAACCAGTAGAACGGCAAAATTGGTTCAAAGAGAATTTGAGGAACTGGGCTTATGTACAACCATTGGAACCAGAACTGGTAAAACAAGGTTATGAAAATAACAAGGTTATGAAATTACAAAAGCAAGATTAAGGATCAATGGATGTATGTCATTTAGAATTACATTTTCTACCTAACAAAAAAGAAAATCACCACACCTAAAGTTTCCTAAAAGTTGACTTCTGACTTTTCAGAGTTGTAACATGCCTGATCCCTGCTCTAGTGTAAATTCTCAATACAAACAAAATTACATTCCCAAAGACTCAGCCTCAGGCAAACTTGCTGGATAATTCTCTTGTCTCCCATGAAGAAAATGCAATGATTTTTATTTTATTTCCAATGTTTTGGAAAATCCTCTTTAGCAAGGGGAACACATTGACCATTTTTGCAATGAAAATGAATGACTAAGATTAATATTTTGTAAGTCTAAAGCAAGAGGACATGGACACTGTAAATTGAATGGAAAAGTTCTTAAGGCCTTGGTTTAGTAGTTTTGTTGGTTAATTTCAAATTCTGGTTAGAATCGTTACTGTGTGATTGAATTCATTCTCTTGTTTTCTAAATCCTTATTTACAGATGAGTAGGATTGTTCATGGAATCTTGTGAATTGTCACTGCACCTAACTCTTGACATTTGTATATGCTATATTTTGATTGCTAAGAAAGGTAGAATTGACATCCAATTAAAATCCTAGAAAGTAAAGGTGGCAAATCATATGCCATCATGTAAGTTTGTACTTCCATATTAAAGTTAATATTTTGAGATCTCTAGCAAGTAATTAAAAGCTACTTTTGCAAAAAAAAGGAATAAGTAGCAACCTTGATGTTTTTAATTTCATTTATTAATTTTGTGTCCCAATATTATAGGTGAATGTTCTCCATTTTTACAAATTTTCATTTCAAAAAATTATATGTATTTGCCTAGAAATCCTTATAGGGAAAGAATTTGCTTGTACATGTGTTGTTGATAGTATGTATTAAATTAATAATAATAATTTTCAGAAATAAAATAACATTGACTTATTTATTTAAAGTATCCTATTTTTAATTATATGATTTCATGAAATGGACACATTATTTTAGAATATCTTCATTGTACATAATTCGATTATAAAACACTACTTAATCTTGTGCTATATACCATGCTAATAATTACAAATAGGAATTTTTTTCCCTTTTAAATAAACATTTTCTTAGTATAATTGGTTTTAACAAAGTGGAAAGAATCAAGACTGAGAATAAACCAGAGGTATCATGCAGCTTCACGAATACTATTAACTTGATTATGCAAAATCTGTTCATAGACATCCTTGCAGAAAAGACAATGAAATATCAGTGTTTATATATATGTGCTGTTGCAGTCAATATAGACTTTACCTGAGCGATTGTATTGTAAAAGTCTAAAAGTGATATTTAAATTATCAAAGCATTACACAAAACATCAAGAATTAGAGAACCAGAGTTCATGATGAATAGCGAAAGGCATGTTTACCCGGGATGCAGTGAGGTCATGTGGATGGTTATCAAATCTAAAAAGAAAAACCTGCCTACGTACAGGGTCATGTTTGAAAACACAAAGCTATATCTTAAGTTCCCTAGGGTTCTTTTTTCTTTCTAAAAGACAGATGTTTGAGGTTGCACTAATACTTCCCAAAAGTCAATTAAAGGTAAGCTATATATTTCTACCAAATATTAGAAAAACCCATTAATTCAGTTTTTGAAGAGCTATGTAAAAATCCTAGAGTACTGGGCAGGGTCCTATTATTATTTTCTCATATCTCCCAGTTAGCACTAAAGGATCATTTGCAGATCCAGTGGGTTTCCCAGCTTGCAAGCACTGGGTTACTTCCACAGAGCATGATTAGCTCTCATCTTAGAAATTGTTTAACACATTTCATGTTAAATAAAAAGGAACTGGATGATGTAATAAATGTTTTATATTCAATAAGATAATCATCATATTTCATACATTCCTTCTTACAGAGTGCCTGTTTCTATCCTTCAGAAATGACCTGCAAGTAGCCTAGCAATAATGTTAACTCTATATGGGCTTTATTCTTTGCTCAGTTAATCACACATTCAATTTACCTATCTTCCTGCCCATGTGCATTATAATGCAAATCAATTCAAGTAGAGATGTGAGAGCTTAGGAAGTCTGGCCTGGCGAGCAAGCTTCCTTTATTTCTTGCCTTAGAGCTAGCCAAGCTCGGGAGATGAAGATGAGCTTAATTAGAATGATAGAAGGATTTAAAAGTCAGTTAAAAAAATAGCAAACCATTCAAACTGAATATTCAATTCACAACAAAGTAGAAGGAGGCCTTAGCTCCCTATGTCTAAACATCTCAAACCTCATAGGGTCAGAGGACTGTCTTTAAGGGAAAGCAATTCGTGGTTTCCGAAGCCCTTACCTGGGAGAGAAAGTGCTAAAGGAGACCCTGCGACTTCTGACCTGGCAGTCAGGCCAGCACACCCAGTGCCCCTTTTACTTCTCTTGTAGTTCCAGTCCTGTTCCTCTTTGCCTCCACACAGTCCAGGGCAGCGACACACCACGCTACAGGACCAGAAGGCCTAGGAGGCTTACAGGATACAAGTGCCTCAGTACAAAGGCCTCAGAGCAACATAAAGAAAACAACCTTTAATCTGATAGTGTGAACTTGACCCAGCCCTGGACTTCTGGAGAAGAGTGAAGTTTAAGAAATTCTCCTCCTCATTTGCTTTCTGGAAAAAGACTCGTTTCAAATAATAAAGGTAGATAAAATTCTTCCCCTAAAGACTTAAATCAGACTGCCTGATGCCCCTTCTTTGTTTAGTTATGGGTAATTTGTTGCTTGTTCGCTTTTGCAGTACTTGGGATTGAGCTCAGGGCCTTGTGCATTCCAGGCAAGCACTTTACCACTGACCTACATCCTCAGCCCTCTCTATTTATGACACAGGCTCTCCACATTCCAATTCTTGGCCTTACCAGTGATTAGCTGAACTGCCATTCCCCCCATCAATCTGGACAAAATTCTTGTTAACTAGATTTTGGTTAAGCTTGTCTCCTTTCTAGGCCCTGAATTTGACCCTCTCCTGTCAGAGCCAGCACACAGCCCCTCATGAGGACAGGTGGACCTCTAGAAGCACATTCTCTGACCTGCTCTCAGATGGTGTCATTATTTGATTTCACTTTCTCATGCTTGGTTCTTTCTAGCTTTGTGGTCCCTCTCCACGTGAAAGAAAAATTCATTCTGCTGAACTCTAAAGCAGCTTGCAGATCTCAGGGTCAGTGGTCTTGTGGCAATAGTTCTCCCCCTATCACCATCCTCCCTTTCCCACCTCTTACAATAACTCTTTGAATAAAGTCTCCATACTAAATTCAGACTTATTTTTTATTTCACACATCTTTACACATGTCCCTCTCTCAGGGATTGGATTTTCCTGGACTTCTAGCAGTAAACCCCTGAAAGATTCCTAGACCTGTCTTTCCAAAAATTATACATTTACCTTTCCTTGGGGTTAAGCTCATGCTGAGCCTTCTAGGAAATCAGTTTTATCAATTATTTGGCAATAGGATTGTGTGTGTGTGTGTGTTTGAAAGCAGTTATCACATTTTCACAAAAGCAAAATGAGTAACTCCCAGTTATGTAGACCAGTCTTAGGAATTTTAGTAAAATAATAAATTCTAAAATATCCTGTGTAAAGGGAATGATCTACTGTGGTAGAAAACAATGACAATGTATTGTAGTCACTTTAAAAAAAAAGAGGCATCAAAATATAGGCAAATTCTACCATGTTGCTGTCTGCTTCTCCAGGTCAGCAAAGCAGCAAGGAATGAGACTAGTCTGAGCAGCTAGTTAGTTACCAGTAGTTTTACTAAGTCATTTTGTTTATTTGCACACACACACACACACACACACACACACACACAATCATTGTCTCTCTAAAATGAATTTGATTTCGGTCAAGTTGTTCTGAACTCTTAGGAGTAAAGTATCCAAATTTCACACAATTTTAACAATGCCAATGATTCTGTTTATACAGCATACTTTTGTTAAAATTTATTTGACCTATAAAAGATTTGAATGTCTTGCCTACTGCCGTGGTGCACACCTGTGATCCCAGCAGCTCCTGAGGAGGCTGAGGCAGGAGGATGGCAAGATCAAAGCCAACCTTAGCAACTTAGCAAGTCTCTAGGCAACTTAGTGAGAACCTGTCTCAAAACAAAAAAGGCTAGAGATGTGGCTTAGTGGCTAAGTGCCCCTGGGTTCAATCCCAAGTTAAAAAAAAAAAAGGTTGAGTATCTCTAAACTAAATTTTCAACATATATGAATACATAAAACTGACAGTATATATGCTGTAATTAATTAATTAAAATTTAAAGAAAGTGTAACATTCAAAACAAATGAAAATCTGGAGATAGATCAGATGTTCTCTGAACAATGAACTAAGCAAAGAAAATGAAGCTAAGTCAGCCCAATAATAATCAATTTATCAGTAGGAAAAGTTTAATCAGGTACCAAATACACTTAGAAACATGTTCAAATATGTTTTTGTTATCTTAAAGCTATGGGATTAAAGTTTGGTGTTTTCTTTTTTTTTTAAGAGAAACTACCCTGAATAATAGATTTTCTCTTTAAAAAGATTTTCAAGTTGGTGGGGGGGGGGAATCACTAAACTATTTTATTAAATATGAAAAAGAGGTATACAGTGGCAATGACATTATACCACAATAAAAAAATGCAGACACCATTTATGGACATTGAAGACAGTTCCAGAGCCTCTTCTTTCCCCATAAGATAAACAAAAACTTTAAAAAAAATAGCTACCTAGTATTAATGGAAATAAATGGGAATAAGTGTTTACTGAGAACTTAATCAGAAAAGCCTTATTTTGGGGCAATATATCACTTTTAATCAAAATTTAAAATGAACCTACTTTGGAGGAGATAATATGTTGTAGTGTGTCCAAGTGGAAGGTTCTTAGATTATCTGTGTGCAGTCTCATCTTCACCAGTTTATAGTTGTTTTACTTTGGGCAAGTTACTTACTCCTTAATTTCTAATTTAAAAATAGAAATATTAGCACTTAACTCACACTGTTGTGATTATATAATCGAATGTGTCTAAAATATTCAGATGCATTGCCTGATATACTCCACCTATAGGAATCTAGCCTATATGCACAAAGATATATACAAAAGGGTGTTTGTTGCAGCTTTAATTATTTTGCAATGATCTAGAAAGGATATAAATTACTACAAATATGGGAATGCTTAAATTGTGGAACTAGACAATAAAATATTTTGTGATTATTAAAATGAATGAAATAGGTGTGTATATACAAACACAGAAATATTCTAAAGATAAAAATGTAATTTGGGGAATGTTATAGTATTTATGTGAAATAAATATGAAGATAAGTATGCACAGAAATAGAAAAAGGAATCGAAGGGTAGACATAAAAATAATAGGGATTTTAGAGCAATAAAATGACTTAAATATATATATGTGTGTGTGTGTGTGTGACTATGACATATTAATACTTTGTAATGAGATGGATATATTTCTGCTTGTGTTTCAACCTAAGTCCATCTAGAGATCAAAGCATGAGACTAGGATTAAGGTGCTGGTTGCTTAAGGATGCTAGTCTAGGGAGGCAGAGAAAAGGGAAAGGTGGAAATGATGTGGTACAAATGGAAAGCAAGAAGGTAAGATGTTTGCTGAGTTGGTTACCTCCTTGCACGGTGTCACAGAGACACCAGATGTTGCTAAGAACTTGCGTTCACTTTGCCAATATAACTTCCTCACAGGATTGTAGAGGAAATATCCTAGTAGTCTGCAGAAGAAAGGAGGACTGTAGCATTTGTTCTGTTTTCGTTCCCACTGCAAGACTTCTGATTTCAGTTCAGATATATGAGGATAAAAATTGTCATACCTAATCTCACAACAACACCAAAATAAGGACAAACAGAAAATTATCAGCTTATCTTGGACCCCCCGGAAAGTCAGTTGTAGAACAAATCACTGACCCAAAATCTGGAAAAGGAATGCCTCCAGGGAGACATTGTATCCAAGATTTTCTTACCTGGAATAGAAGTTAGCAGGTGCCACCAACCAGTGGAAACATTAAACTAGAATTTTTGATGAATGGCTTTAGTTCCCAGCAGGAGAGCAAGATGCTCCTGAGAACACACTCTAGGAGGTGCTCATGTTTGGGTTGACTTGTAAGAACCTCCCCCAAGCTTTCACAGGGCAGATCTAAGATGTGGAGAAAGCTTCTCTCATAAACCCCAGCAGGGGTAAGGAAGTGCAGCAGTTGTGAAAATTGTCGAAATCCTTCTCCTTTTTATTATTATTATTATTATTTTAATTTTTAAACCCTTCTCTTTTACAGAACAAAACCCTTAATCTACAGGGGAAGTGGCAGCCAGAGGACCGCAATCAATCTCATTCTGGCTAGGGGAGCAGAGCTAGCCCATCTCCAACCCTTGCAGTTTCCTTGTTCACCTAAAAGGGAGAAAAGTAAACAAAAAACCTACAAAGAAGAGAGTTTTAAGGACTGTAAAACTGGAAAATAACTGCTGTAGCTGAAAAAGGGGTTAGGGTTAGCGGAAAAAGCCACACCCTGAAGATAAATACCATGTGTGCAGAGCAAAGACTGAGAACTCATTAGCATATCTCTTCCCATCCTACCATGAATCTAATAAGATTTCAGGAACAAGAACAGAGAAGTCCAACTGGGAGAGACAAAAGGAAGAACCGAAACCAAGAGGGGAGATATAAAAAGGTAATTAGGAGGACCCTCAACAATGTTGACCACAGTCCAATTATTGGCTAGGTTTACATAAATCTACACACAGAAGACCAGCTTACCTCAGCTCCTACTGCCCTATACAAGGCTTTTGACTTTCAAAAAATATTAAAAGACAGGATTGAAACAAGCAAAAACACAAGCTGAAGAGGACATGACAGATGTTAGAATAATCAGACAGGGCTTTCAAAATACTTGTGAGTACTATGAGGAAGTTTCTAAAGGAAAAAGGTAGATAGGAAATAAGACTGGTTGGATAAGGTCAATAAAGAGATGGAGACTGAAAATTATCAAAAGTAAATGCCAAACATTTTTTAAAAACCAACAATATAGTAATGAGATAAGGAGAGGGAGATGGAACAGACTATAAGCACACAGAGCTATGAAGGTTGTCCCTCACTTCAAAGACCCCACTTTCAAAGGAAGCCGTGAACAAACAGGTGTTAAATGGTTACTAGATCCTGGTTACTAGGCTCCTGAGCACAAGATGGACAACATTCTGGCACAGTTGTTAAGTTCTGACACTAAATCACACATAGATGGCACAGTAAGTGTATAGAGAGACTAAGTTTTTGTTTAACTCCAGTGAAAATTACCTGACTTCAAAATATAAGAACAATCCTTTCCAGATAGTCATTAGATAAGCTTACTAGTTGATACTAAATGATTCCAAGTCTAGCTTGAGACAAGTATTTTAGGTCATCTATTTGAGAATATCTGAAAAATCCCAAATATTCTCTAATCTCTGGACCACAGCATGTCTTCCTCCTTTGGGCACCTGTGGTCAATTCTCTCTGAGCATGTACTACTTTGACTCTGCTTCATAAACCAGCCTGTGCCTCTTACTGACATGTCCTCAAATTCTTTTCACAGTATATTAGTCAGGGTTCTCTAGAGGAAGAGAATCAACAGGAAGTATTATTATAAAAAGGGATTTATTAGATTGGCTTACATGAGCAGAAGCTGAATAGTTCACAATGACTGTCTGCAGGTTGGACAGCTGGAGGAACCAGTAGCTGCCCAGTCAAAGAGACTGAAGCCTCTAAACAAGAGGAATCCCTAGTCCAAGACTTCTGAAAACTCCCTGGAGAATCACTGGCAGAGTCCGCTTTGGAAGAGAGAAGGAAAGAGAGTCTGGTATCCTCAGGTGATCGCAGCAGTAATCAAGAACCTGTTCAAGAAGAATGGAGCTTGCATCTGCTGCTGCTTCTGTGTTCTTCCACCTTTTATACCATTCAAACCACCATCCTATTGGATGGTGCTGTCCATGCTTAGGGAGGGTCTCCACTTCAGTTTATTATCCTACATGCCAATTATTCCTAGTCACACCCTCATTGATACACCCAGAAGCCTCTTAATCATCAGCATCTATTAATCCAATCAAGTTGACAATTCAAATTAACCATTATGCACAGGGAACATCAAGGACCTAGTTGTCCTGGGTTGAGTTCCCTGCTAGGAACCTCCTAGTGACATTAACAGAAATAAGAGATGCCTTTGATTTGCACAACAGAGACTTGACACAATTAAGGAAAGGAATGGTAAACTTTAAGATAGGTCAATAGAAATTACCCAAAATGAAATGCAAAGATAAAAAATAAAACAAAAACAATGTTAAAAGCAACAGCAAAAGAACAAAACCTTTAAAAACTGTGGCACACTGTCAAGTAGTGTAACAGGAATACCAGAAGACAAAGAGAACAAGGCACAAGATGTACTTAAAGAAGTATGGTTGAAGCTCTTCCATTAAATGGGTGCTAACTCAGACTAGCTTGAGAACTTAGTGGTCCTGCCTCTTGGCAGATTCTTAGAAAGCTGTATGTCACATTCTGTGGTGTGCAGGGGCCACCCAGTCTAGGTGAGGTGCTACCCAAGAGAAAGAAAGAAGCAGCAGGGGACATCTGAGAAGGTACTTAAGGCTAGCTTCCAACACTTGTACAGTTCATTTTTGTATATCATCAAACACAGTATCTATAAGATATAAGATTCTGGTAAGTATTGCCAAGAACTGTGAAAGATCTGAATTTATGCTCTACTTGCAAGTTAACAAGTTAGCCTGCAATAGTTTTATTGGTACCAATAGAAGATACAAGACTTCCAAGTCACAGAAAAAAAGATGTTGCTATTCCAGGCATAGCAAGTAGCATGACCATTATCATGTTTGCATCAGCTTTCCTTCCTCCCAAATCTCACAGGAGCAAAGCAAAGGCATCCAAGTGGGTACTGCACATGCAGAGAGTTTATGTTACAGTGAAGAAATCAGAGTTCAAGGAATCAGAGTCTTTTATAGCAGTCTGCAAAGAAACATGCTTGACCTTTACCCAGAGGGAGCTATAGTCTTAATTTACTGGACAGTAAAAAAAAACTCTGCCCTTTGCTCTGATAGGCACTATTGTTATTCTTCCAGAGTGTTCATTATATATACATCCTTGGAAAGGATACTCTGCACCAAAGGTTGTTGGTGTCTGTGTTCACAAGTCATGCAGTCACATGCAGGTTCCCAATGATTTGATACCAATACAGAGAAAAGAAATCACCTGATACAAAGAACCTTTGAGCTAAAAGAATCATCACTTATTCTGATTTGTGTACTTTATTGCTAAGGCAACCGAATTTTAGTGGTTTAGTCAACTATTTTGCTGCTGTAACTAAAGGACCTGAACAGAACAACTTTAGAGGAGGAAGGGTTTATTTGGGGGCTCACAGTTTCAGAGTCTTAGTCCATAGAAGGCTGGCTCCATTCCTTGGGGCTTGAGATGAGGCAGAACATCATGGTGGAAGAGTGTGGCAGAGGGAAGCAGTTCACATGGAGATCAGGAAGCACAGAGAAAAACTTCACTCTCCGGATACCAAATATATACTCCAAAGCCATGCCCCCAATGAACCACTTCCTCCAGACACACCCCATCTGCCTCTAGTTGCCACTCAGTTAATCCCATTAGGGATTAATTCACTGATTAGGTTAAGGATATATCCCAATCATTTCTCCTTTAATCCTTCTTGCATTGTCTCACACGTGAGCTTTTGGGGGACACCACATCTAAAACGTAACACTTAGTGATATGAAGTGAAGCGTAAGATTCAGTTTTCTAATCTGTAAAGTTAAAAATCAGAATGAATGATGTTACAGTTCTTCCAGATTGAAGGTCCTGTGTATCAGACACATACTTGGCTGGAGTTTATGTTCCATATTAGTCTATCATGAGCATCTGTATTTAGAACCTTTTACCTATCACACACTTATCCTCTACATTTGAAGTATCCAGTTCCTTCCATCAGAAGCCTAAGGCCAATATATCATCTAGGGGGTTCTATATTTCTCTGTTTCCCTATTCCATTGTAAGTTTACAACCCTTCTCATTTCCAGACTTTTCCAGATCCATTAGGCTATTACAATGTTAAAGTCTACATTTTCTTAGACATTGAGTATTCTCTCTTCTATTTGCCAAGATGATGAAAGATTATGAGGGGAATTAGTCCAGCTGTAAGTTTTAATACCTACTATTGAACTTATGTATTAAACTTCCCAGAGGAATTTTTATTTTAACAGCAGATTCCTGGAAATATACTTTCTATTTCCAAAGGAATTTGGGTTATTTTGTTCATTATTATCATCTATCTTAACATAAAGGAAACTTTTAAAAAGTTCTAATGTAACAAGGCAGGATGCGTTTGGTTTTCACAACATACAGACAGTTTTATGGTCAGGGTGGAATCATCCTGTGATAAAGACGAAGGCAAATTTTCTGGCAGTTAGAATTCCTTTTAAGTGGAATGAATCTTATTTAATATAGGTAATCAATTCAGGCAATGTGCTATAGTAGAAAGAACATGGAATTGGAAAAAATAACAACAATGACAAGATCAATAACCAGCATGCACTCTCAGTGTGTCTTAAATCTTATTTTGTTTAACACTTCTTTCCATTTTTTCCCATCAGTTAAATCTAGAAAGAAATAATATTTTTCCTACTATGTGACCCAAATATAATAATCATGTACATCATATAAAAGTTGATGGATATAGATTAGTGACTATTACACAAAGGAGAGGAAATTTAGAAGATGAAAATGTAGAATATAGTAAAAAGACAAGAAAGAACAACTGAGAAATAAGGAAACAATGTGTTCCAAATTTTTCTTCCTAGAGTTAAAGAGTCAGGAAACATCCACTTTCCCATTCTAACTTCTTATTATGGTGTTTCTTAACCAAGAGTATCCCTCAGTATTACTCAGGAGTTTTTCCAAAACTTCACCCTGATGAAGATGGTCATGAAAAAAAGAATAAAGATTATTATGAAAAAATAAAATATATTTTATATGTACATGTATGTATGTATGTGTGTGTGGGTGTGTGTCCATGTGAGTAATCTTCAGGTGTGTCAGACAAGACCTGTCTGTCTTCGGCTGTACTTTCTCATGCTGCACATACACACCGTGAGGATATGTATAGCTAAAGACATCTAGAGCAATATTAATAGCACCTGTGGAATATCAGTGAGGAAAATTCATAGCAAATTTTACACCTTTTTCCCATGGATTAAATATGATACAAAGGCCTGATGACTAACAGAAATGAGGTGTGTGTGTGTCTATATATATATACATATAGATCAATGTTTCATTAAATGGAGTATCATAAACCTTTTAAACATTCAAAAGTCTAATACTACCCTCTCCATCCAAACTAAATCTTTCATTAAAATGCTGTTGCTATTGTGAAGAACTTTGCTCTCAGGAGCCACACTGTATGGGATATTAACTTCTTGTTTATACCATTTGCTTAGTTTTTCAATTGCAAAACTGTCACTTCCCTCTCCAATAATTATGCCTTTTCTTATTCAGCACATAGTTGATAGTTTACTCTCAGAATGTGAATTGTTCACCTTTTGTCTCCAGCAGCTATAGCTGTTGAATTTTCCATTATAATCTAAACCTAAAGGACGGATTTTTTAAAAATTCTTAATATCCCAAGGCACCTTGCTTCTTTAGACATGAATATTAAATAGGGTGAAAGCTTAAAACCCTTGGTGGCAAGTCCCGTCAAGAGAGGCCACATGAGGACATTCAAAATACAACTAGCCAAGTCACATTCTATTGTGGGATTAATTAGCTGTGAGCTACTGAGTCGGTGTTGTAGTAAAGGTACTTTTCCATCGAGCTTTTGTCACATGCTTCTACCAGGTCCGTTCCTTTTTTCCTCAGTCTCAAGCCATAGTTTGAGGAAAAAGCAACTGGATGTGGTGGAAGAGGCAGGAGACAGAGGAGGAGTGTTCTGGATGGTCCCACTCTCTTTACATCACACTTTGCCCAAGCAACAACTGACTAGCTACTTCCTTTAAGAAAGTCTTTCTCTTCTTCCACATTGACACCATTAGGGGAAGCTATTCTTAACGCCCAGATCAAGTAAGCTGGCTTAAAATGAAAGAGAACTCTTTTAAGTTTGAAAATTTTATTTCATTGTCAGATTGGTAAGAGCGAAGAGGGAAAAAAGAAAAAAAATCTCTCCATCTAGCGAAGGAGGGGAGAAACTCTGCTTTTCAAACTCTTGTGATGTTTTCCAGTATGTTGCTCAGAATTGAAGAAAGGGCTCATTTCTTGACTATTGCCAGATTTTCACTGAGATTTATATTCAATGACACCTGAAGATTACACATAAACCCTGACACTAGCGTAGGCTAGATCCTGCCGCCTGAACTACAAAAACGTATCACTGCAGACGCATCACAGGGCTCATTAGAAATCTTATTCTCCTCTGCCCTGCTGGCGTGGTTTAGGTTGCTTTCTTCGGCTGCCTGTCTCTCCTTTTTGTTCCATACCTGCTTTAGTTTATGAAGGTTGAAATTTCAAAATGCAATGTCTTACAAATAAAATAATGTAATAAAAGTGAGATTAATGAAAACGATGTGTTTTTTTGAACCACCAATTAGCATTATGATTTTTTAATTGGCACATTTCTATTTCAACCAGACCATGCCAATTAGGATGATTATATCATGTTTCAGAACTTTCAGGAGCACTGTTTAATAGTTGAAACTTTCTTCTTTGGTTAAGAGATGCGATTTTCTGATTTGGGGATTACAGAAAGCTCTAAGTGTTCTGATTTTGTTTGTTAAAGCTTGAACTATTTCCCAGGAGTCTTTAAATATTGTCTGACTCCTAAATCACTAAACTGTCCACAGATTTTATGGATTTCTGTCACACCCTGCTCAAATAGGCATTAGTTTCTAAAATTCACATGGTTCCATAACCCTACAGAAGAATATGTGAATCATTAGAGATTCCATTGTAAAAGAATAAAGCCAAAATACATTGTTTCTTAAATGCATATATTATGATAGCTAAGTTATGGTCAGCATGTAACATAAAATGCTTAATTAAGATGTAACCACAGAGTATGAAAGCTGACTTTTTGCTTATTGAAATAATATTTCTTAGTAAAACTGATGTTTTTAACGACTGCTGTTGAAAGAGATCAGGTTTCATAAAATAATTATAATGGCAAACTTGTAAGGTACAAAAAATAAAGTTGGAACAAAATATTTTTAAAAAAGAGAGATATCAGCTATTTTGTGAGTACATTTATATTAACTCATGTTCTCTGTTGTATATGAATCACAACTGCCTGTACAATGCTGTCTCCATGCAATGTTTTGAAGGCAGATAATGATGATATGAATATATCAGTTTTGTGAAAGGACGATTTATAGACAATATCAAAAGGAAAAGTAAACAAATTGGTTTTAAAGACTTGAAAAAGTCCATTTTGTGAAATAAAAAACACAAGGGCTGTTTAAAGTGGCAAAAAAAATTAGATTAGTCTCTTTATGGTTCAAAAAGACATATTTTCTCTTAATTACCTGCTAAAATTTTTCAACCATAGAAAAAATCTTGTTTAATTAGATATGACAATATTAAGAAATAATGACTATATTTTATAAATCAAAATTGTGTATATACACTCCTCCCAGGAAAATGGTCAGTTCTTGTTCTCTGACTAAAAATTCATAGTCTCAAAGAATTAAGAATGTCACTTTCTGACAGGTGAGGAATTTTGTAAATTTTGAGACAGGATTGACTATATGTTTTATAGGTAAAAATAAGTAGAAGTAGGTAGAAATCATTTTGGTGGATCTTGGTTCCAATCTTGCTTACTAATACAGCAAAATATTTCTAACACAAAATAATAAATACAATCCCAGAGGTTTTACAAATCCTCCACACTCAACTCCTCACCTTTAGATCCTTGTGGGTTCATTCTACATTCTTATTGACTTTTTCTACTTTTTCAATAAATCACTGAAAATGGAGTAAGTTCTCCATGTATAGTTTTAGATTTATCCATTTCTTCTTTTCTCTCTGGCAGTTATTATTTTCATATTTCTTTTTGTCTATCTTCTTTGTTACTTCTTTGCTTATCATTTAATTGAGTATATTTTAGTATTCCATTTATCTCCTGTTTGGGATTTTTAGCAATAAATCTGACTCATTGTTTTTAGTCTCTGGGGATACAAATATACATTCTTAATTTATTGCAGTCTAACTTGAATTACTTTTGTACTAAAATTCACATACGATGTAAGGCATTTATAAAGCCCCCTGCAGTTTGTACTACAGTCATCGTGTATTTACTTCTTTTTATGTTATGAACGCCACCAAGTAGGTATTTTATTTTCAAGAGTTAATATCCCTTTAAATAAATGAATAATATATTTTATATGTACTCATATATTTCTAGTACCCTTTCCCTTTCTTATTCTAAATTAAACAAATGATAAAGATTATCACCTCTGTATCATTCTAGCTATTGAGGGCAGTACTGATGACTTGGATTTACCAGGGTTGCTACCCTTTGTGGTTTACCATTTCAGCAGGATTGAGAAGTTCCAACAGCTTCCACTTCCTAGGATGATGATTACCATGGTGGCACTTCTGCCCATTTCTAATTGTACTTATTTCAGTCTTATTCAGTCTTATACTCAAGAGTTCAAAAGTAATCACAGAATGCTGTTACAGACCCACAAGAGAGCATTGTGAAGCAAACTCAGGGAAAAATGCCTTTTTCCATTTGACCCCATAACCTTCTGTTCTGACCACTGATATTTTAAATCTCTAGGAAGTAGTACTGGTTCAGAGCCAACATCCCATAATCCTGAAAGAGTTGGGTATATTCCTATTCCACTACTACCAGTGCTTTGGTAAACAGCTGCCAGTGGAGAAATAGTTGTAGTGTATGTTCATTTTTTTACAAATATGCTGGGCACAGTGGCACACACCTGTCATTCCAGTGACTCAGGAGGCTGAGGTTAGAGGATTTCAATTTCAAAGTCAGCCTCAGTAATTTAGGGAGGCCCTGTCACAAAAAATAAAAAGGGCTGAGGATGTGGCTCAGTGGATTCAATCCTTGGTACCAAAATTAATTAATTAATTAAAATTTTAAAATATCTTTATAAAACCTTTTCCCACGGACATTCATATTCTCAGTAATTGCATGGGTGATGGAATTACCTTATGGAACTTAGGTCAACCCTTTATTTTTCCCCAGACCTAAAATTTTATTCATTAAAGAAAGCAAGTAGTTCTTCAGTGTACTTTTTAATCTATTTCGATCTTAGGAATCAATGGCTCATCCACCACTAGCAAAGATCCCCATGGATGAAGCAATTATCACTCCTGTTCTAACAGTTTCACTATTGTGGTGACCAGGTATCATTGAACCACATCACCTGGCATATTCTTCTGAGTCTCATTTCTTCAAAGTCTAATATATGAAAAACTCTATCATTCAGAGTCCACTTGCAAGATTCAGACACAAAACTAGTTAATATTTTTAACTCATAAGAAATTTGCAAGAAATTAGAACTGTACAATGGTATTAAAACAGAAACCTCTAGACTAGATCTCCAAGAATTATTACTTTAAAAATATCACAGAATGAATGAAACCAAGAAATTTTACCTATGTCACTACATGGAAGTTGAAGTAGCAGAAATCTACTCTAGCCACTATCGGCTTTAAGATGTTACTGCATTAAATCCAATCCTTGAAACAGTTGCCCAGTCTTTCAGAGGATGACAATAATAACTTGGATGAAATCATTGAGTTCATCAGGAAGTTGTTGATAAAATTTTAGCCTCCAAAACTGTACCACATCTTCTACATTTTCACAAGAAAAGATGATGTCGTCCTTGCTGCTCTCTCTTTCCCACTGATCTTTTAAACCTCTAATCTTGGTTTAAAATCCAAAGGTTTTAAAATCAGCATACTACAGTGAGGCAGCCACATCAATGTTTACAGCAGCTCAATTCACAATAGCTAAAATATGGAGCCAACCTAGATTCCCTTCAACAGATGAATGGATAAAGAAAATGTGGCCTACACACACACACACACACACACACACACACACACACACAATGGAGTATTATGCAGTTATTAAGAGTGACTTTATGGGCTGGGGTTGGGTTCAATGGTAGAGCACTTGCTCAGTGGTAAAGCACATATGAGGCACTTGGTTTGATCCTTAGCACCACATAAAAAATTAAAAAATAAAGATATTACATTCATCTACAACAACAACAAAAAAAGAGTGACTTTATGACATTTGACAGTAAATGAATGGATCTGGAGACTATTGTGCTAAGTGAAATAAGTCAGTCCCAAAAAGTCAAATGTTGAAAGTTCTAGTGTTTTTGCTGATATATGGAAGCTAACTCACAATAGGGTAGGATTGGGGGATAGAAATTCAGTAGATTAGACAAAGGGGAATAAAGGGAAGAGAGGGGGATATGAAAAGGAAAGACATTAGAATGAATCTGAAATAATTGTCCTATGTACATATATGAATCCCACCATGGTGTGCATCTAAAGAATGGGGTCCTTATTAGAATAGGAAGTACTCCATGCTTGCATAATTATGTCAAATGGACTCTACTGTCATGTACAACCAAAAAGAACCAATAGAAAAAAGGGGAAAATATCCATGTCAATGTCATAGCACATGAGAAGGAAAATCAGGTCACATCCAGAAATCAATCTGCCTGAGATTTCAGAAAATGCCTTCTGAATCATCACTGTTTCTCCTGAACAAAGGACATACTAGATGCTGAGTGAGTCTATCTAACATATTTCTACAAGCGCCTTCCTGTCTTCCTCAGTGTTTGATATTGAACATCACACCTTCTTCCCAATACACTGTAGTTTCTTGCTTTCTGTGTACTATTCTTTCAGGCTTCCTCTCACCTTGTGAATACATCTTCTTTATCCTCTCCTGCTGTCTAACTTTTCCTTATTTATTAGTAAATATTGGAAGTTCAAGTCCTGTGTCTCAGCCCACAACTTCTTCTCTTTCACCAGATAATTTAATTTGCTTATAACAATTCCTTCATTCTACATCAAAATGCCATTGGATCTCTATTTTAGAACAACTAATTTCTTACCCAATATGGCTCTCCAGGATCCTTAAACTTAACTAAACAAAGTAGAACTTTTCAATTATCCACCACCACCCATCTTATTTGAAACTACTTTACTTCTTGAATCTTTTTCTCAATTTCAAGCAGATCAAACTCTTCCACACCCAAGAACTTTTTCACATGCTTTATTGGATTTCTTTATTTTGCATGACTGGTTTATTTATATCCTTTGGTATCATTCATGGTATGGTTTAGATTAGTTGTCCCCCAAAAGCTTATGTGTGAGGCAATGCAAGAAAATTTAGAGGTAAAATTATTGGGTGATAGAAGGTTTGATCTAATCAGTGAATTAATCCCCTTATAGAGATTAACTTGGTGGTAGCTGTAGGCAGACAGGGTGTGACTGGGGGAGGTGGGTCCCTGGGGGCAGGCCTTTGAGTGTATATTTTGTCTTGGTGAGTCAGTCTCTCTCTCTCTCTCTCTTTCTCTCTCTCTCCCTCTCTCTCTCTCTCTCTCTCTCTCTCTCTCTCTCTCTCTCTCTCTCTCTCTCCCTCTCTCCTGCTTTCTGATGATGTTCCAGCTGTTTTCCTCTGTCACATCCTTCCACTATGATGTCCTGCTTTACCTCCTGCCCTGAGGAATGCACTCAGCCATCTATGGACTGAGACCTCTGAAACTGTGAGTCTCAAAATAAACTTTTCTTCCTCTATGTTTTTCTTGTCAGGTCTTTTGGTCACAGCAGTGAAAAACTGACCCAAACAATCTCATTTCTTCCTTGAAAAAAAATTTCATTTTCTCCTGAGTTCAAGAGGACTCTGGATGCTTTAACTAAAATAGTCAAGTCCTTTGTTCTCTACCTTAGGAAATGCTGACTACTTTCACTTCCCTTATTTGGGGATTGTACCTATTTATCAGACATCTTCTGCCATTCTTCTGCAAGGAAAAGAAGCAACTTAGTCTGGGGTGTTCAATACTGAAAAGTTAGTACCAAGTTCAGTGGGAAACAATCAGTATTTAGTATTCATTGAAAAAAATGAAGAAGAGTAAATAAGGAAAAATTTCCTAAATACTAACTCTATCTTCCTGAAAGTAATGCATTTTTACAACATAAAAGTGCAAAGTAATTGTTTCTTTCAAAAATTATTCATCTCGTTTTCAAGTGAGTCTTTATTCTTTCCTTTTTTTTGATGTCTTTCTAATGGTTCTTCCTCTTTTTCTATTTTATTCATCCCACATATCAGGATATTTTTCTTTCCACCTTGTTCTAGAAGTTATTTTCAAAATGGTAATTTTTATAGTGAGATGTTTTCTATGTATCTTTGTATATCAAGACAACTCTGTTCAAAGGAAACCATTTATCTGAAAACAGAATGTCAGAAACTGTGAGGGGCATGAGCTTTCATTCTACACGCAATGAACCAGTTAACATTCCAGTTTTCTAGGTGCGGGCAGAAAAGCAAGAGACATGGGTCAGAAACAAAGGTCAGTTTATTACTCAAAGCAGCAGCAGAATCCAGAGTATCTCTGTTTTCTTATACTGATGTTTGCAGCTCCAACCTCCACAGGGAGATGCACCCAGGCCAGATGAGGCCTACAGGCAGTGGCAGAATGTGCTACAGGCTAGGGACACCAAGTTTAAAGAAGTCTGACCTAAAATGGCAATAAGCAAATTTGTTCAGTTTGTGCCCTGGAGAGCAATATTACTTTTGTTATATTGTCCAGAAAACAAACCTGCCATTTTCTCCAGTGAGGAATAATTTCTCTATCTTCTAAGGTTGTATAATAAACATCTTTGATGAGATGCTTCAACTTGTAAGGCATGGGGAACTTTAGAGACAAATGGAAAATCATGAAATGCTCAGTACTCTCTCATTAAACTGTAAACTATGAATCATTCCTTCATACTTCAAGAACTACGTATACTCCAGACATATAACCATAAAAAAGGGTGAGGGAAGAAAGACCTACCCTTGGCCTCATGGAGCTTATGTTCTTCCATTCTAATATAAACAAATAAAATATAAAGATAAAATATGAAGCAATGTGATCTAGTAAGATATATGACCCAATGGGACATGATGTGTGTTAACACAATAGCAAAAATGTAACACACCATAATATCAGGTGGCATGTGAATGTACCTGTGAGTCCAGTGTCAAAAGTGTTTTCCCATTGCTGATTACAAATGATTTATTGCCCTTTTTAAAAGACTAAACTGTATAAATATTATCTGTATTCACTTAAGTTCTTTCAGTGTAAACTTAAAGCATAGTAGTGGGTTGTATAGTCAGATGACTACAGAAAATGAATATAAAACTATTAAGACAAATGGATAATTCAGTGGCATTCCCCATGAACCTTAAATAGTTAATAATGCCCAAGACTCTGCCTTATGCCAGGCAGCACATCCTCCTTTGAGGTTCGGCTGGTCATACCACCCACACGCTTTTGATCATTACCTACATATGCAGTGGTCATGTCAGTAGCTAATTGCCCACGTTACTTTCTTCATTTTTCTTGTTAAAGAGAGATTTTTAAAATGAGCTCAATATATCAGCCCTTTTAGCAGAATTATTAATAATATGAATAACCTCATTTATTATTTGGTCTTTTTTTTTCCCTGAGCTCTTCTTTCCCTGATAAATCTGTAAAGCCTCTCAGAGACTGTTAAAAATCATTTTGCTCTCACTTTAATTTGACTCTACTGTTACCCAAAACTACAACAAACATAATCTTTGCAGTTTATTCTTTCTTACCATTTTGGCCGGGAGTTGAACAAATCAACTCAAATTGTTCACTTGAACATTTAACCTTAAAATTAAAATAAAACCAAACAAACTTTAACCATAAGCCAAATGAGTTAAGACTTCTGTGATAAATATGAAAAAATGTGAAAGGAGTTATGTAAAGCATAAGGATCGACAACAGAGTGCAATCCTTTAATTAGAAACCTGACTATACTTTCCTAGAAGTCAAGTTCAAGAAGAGACCCTGGTGCTTTCCTTCATTATATTCACAAGTAAGCAAGTTCTCCCCTAATGCTAAAGTCTAAAAGATACTGCTCATTAGGACCAGTGAAAGAAAGAACCGTGATTTTCACCAAGTAACAAAATTCCTCACTCATGTGAAGAATGTAGCACTGGGACATTCCATTTAAAGGACAAATAAAAGATGAGAAAAGTCTGAAAATAAGCAGCTGATGTGATAAGGGAAAAGCAGTGGAGTGTGATGTCTTGGAAGACATGTGAACACACTTGTCTCAAGAGTAAGGAAGTAAACATCAATGACCAATGCTGTTGAGATCAAGCAAGTAGACTTGGGATTGGGTGACATGGAGAGCACTAGGGACCCTAACATGGTGAGTTTGAAAATCTGAGTGAAATCATTTAGGACAACATGGAAGGTGAAGAAATGAAGATAAAAAATGCACACAAATTTTATTAATTTTACTGGAATTATATTCACACTTTTTATTCACCCTATACATTTATCCACACTACCCTTTCCTAGAATTGCTGTTCATAATATATGAATGATTCCCCTTCCAGATCCCTGCACAGACCAGGCAGTCACCACAGCCTATGAGTCCATATATTTTGTCACCTAGAACACTTTATTTATCACACTAAGTGGACAATCAGATGCATCATCCCCACAGAGATTTCCATTGGGAGAAGTTCTTACCATCACTGACTTTCAAGGTTCCTCCTGCGTTGAGAGGCAACCATGGGTCAGCAGATCCATTCATAAATTAAGCCTAAGCCTTTTGTTCCTCTATCAGCTGGCCAATGTAGGCCTTATGCAGCCGTGGGTATGAGCAGTAGATATAAAGCAGAGACACCAGTACAACAGTGGTAGATGACATGAGTCTGCTGTTTGACCTTGCTCTTGCTTGATCCAAGATGTACCACTTCTCTCTTATAATGGATTGTGGAGTCTCCTATACCTTGTGTTTTGCAAGACCTACAGAGCCCAGCTCATGATGGTCAGCTCAGGCTGTGTGGTCAATTCATGTCCCATGGGTAGATGTCCATTCTCCAGGGAAGTACAGAAGTGTTGCAGTTGTTTTTTCCTCCCAGGGGTGTATAAATTTATACTAAAGACATGCTCCATAAATCAAGGTCTCTATGTTATCATGATCCTCCTGGGGCTTTCCATAAATTCTGCATGGTTTCTTTTTCAACCACAGGTATATCTAAAATCAGAGTCTTTAATCCTCATCTCAGAGGCTGCTTCCTGAAGAGCCCTAGTGCAACAGGCCTCCACTATCTTTCATCTTTAAACAAGTTTTAAAGTAATAGATACACTACAATAAAACCATTATTTCCTTTACATAATGAAGACTAGACAAAAGTTGAAATAACTTATGAAATCAAATAAAAAATGAATATAATGTGACCTAACTATAATAGTTTTAACCTGCTATTCTTTTTCAGAAGATCACACACTGAGCCTTCATTGATACATTAAGAGTAGGAGTAGATAGTTCATTCTGACAAATGACAATGGTGAATCTTAATAATTTGTTAGAATAACTCATCTTAGGAACACAACAGTCAGTTTTAAGGTATTTTATCACATTAAGTTCTGATAAGCTAAAATATGCTAACATGTAAGTATAGGATTGAATCAACCTTTCCCTTTTTAAACTACATAAATCTAGACTCTCTATCTGGACAGTGTAGAAAGAATGTTCTAGAAAGTGGACCCTCAACTTTAATATGCTTTGTATCTTTTCTGGATAGAAAACTAACAATCTTTAATTGCATCTTAAGTCAATTTATTTAGCAATACTATAAAATATTTACAGAAAGAAATAGGCTTTGAAAGCTTAATTATATTATCTTTAGAACATAATGTAATTTCAAGACACGGTTTAAAGCATGCTATTTCTAAAAGAAAGTCATACGAGCTCTAACCAACCTGTGAAGGTTCTTAGTTCAGGGAAAAAAAGAAAAATTCCTCTTCCAGTAACCAGTACCTTACTAATAGATACCTGGAGCTCTGAATTTGGATTACTTCACCTACTGAACCAACCAGTGGTTTTCAAAATATCCTATACAAGGGAAGTGAAAGTAAATTTGTCAAATTCAATATCAACTCAGTTCCAGCCTCTATAAACAAAGCAACTCTGATTTTCTCTGCTTCCCATTGTAGACCCCTGAAAAAGAATATCTTTGCAAGATGACCTAGTGGGCAAAGGAGGAGACTGCACCCCATTTTCCTCTTCAAGTTACACTGTATATGCAGCTGACTTGATTTGTGCTGAAACTGAAATTTATGCTAACATATTAAGGCAAAATCCTATGATTAAAAGTTGTGTGATATGATCAATATCTCTACGCTAGTTGACCCTCTTGGTTATACTGATGAGAGCTTTTGATGAAGGACAAGATTTATTCAGAAATTGGGTTTTATATCCATAAAAAAATTTTAGAATTTTATTTGAGGACTAAGAGCTGTTATTCCATTTTAAAAGTTACACTTTACAAATTTCAGTTTTCCTGTAATCTTTAAGTTCAGTTTTCCAACTAAATATTGCATTTGTGATTGTGCAGGTTTTAATCAACTTTAAAAAAATGAATAATGTTAGTTTCACTAGCAAATATTTTCACACATTTTAAATGGGATTTATAAATTTTTCCTTTGTTAAATAATTTTACTCAGTTAATAAACCAGATATTTCCAAATACCAAGAGGATTTTGTTAATGTAAAAATGAAGCATCCAAATATAGTGAGGTTTATATTTTGTAAAGTTCAAGTTCTATTTAAAAAAAAACAGTTTTCAACTTAAATTCTTTTCCAAACAAATTGCTCAAATTACACATTTGAAATTGGAGTCTAAGATTTTACTTAAAAGTCAAAAGTCTCTTAAATATAATAGTAAATAAAATGTCAGTTATATACAATTTTTTTAAGGAGGTATTTGCCCTGTTTCTTCATTTCTTCTTTTGTAGATTCTGGGATTTATTGCTGTGACTGATTATATTTTCCATAAATGGTGACACCTCACTTTCCATCAAGCAAGAATGTCTATTTCCCTACCTCTTAAATCTGGGCAGGATTTTGCCATTCTCTTGAAAGATGAAACGCAGAGAAAATGATACTGCCTCCATCTGAGGAAGCTCAAGTCATGTAGAGAGGTCTAAACAGCTCAGGGCTTAGATGACAGCAAACATGTGAGTCACAAGTCTTCAGATAATTTCATCTCCTGGCCTTTGAGCCACTACCATTGAGGTTGAGTGGAACAGAACATAGTTACTCCACTGAGTCTTGTCCAAATTGAAATTTGTGAGTAATCTCCAACTCCATGTTGTCATTATTTGAAGCCACTGAATTGGTGGGGGGGGGTTTGTTGAGTAGCAGTATGTAACTAACACAGCTGTTCAGAAATGCCTTTCAGAACTATGGTACCCATTTCTGCAGCTAGCAGGAGTGTGGGAGCTGATGGGAAAGCTGTAAACCAACACAACTCTCCAGAAAATAGTCCTCAGCTAAAGGATTTTCCAAGCAACGTCTCCAGGTAACCTGCCTTCCCAGAGTCTGTCTGTATCAAATGACTGGTTGATTAAAAGTGCAAACTAACATCCTCTTCCCTAAACATCAAGAAAAACACTAAATGGAAATCTGAGACCCTGAGCTCCCTTGGAGATACTGTGAAATCTTCATTGGGATGGATCACACATCACCTCTTTCTCTGAAGAGAGTATCCCTTTAAAGAGTTCCCTTATACAAATCCCCATCTCAGACTGTTGTACTGGAATCCAATGTTTTGAATACTTCATTAAAAATCTTCCTAGGGTCAAAAAATGCATACTGACTAATGAAGACAATTTGTTAAGCTTTTGAATGGGATGCCGTCAGGATTCTTGTTGGCCATCCTAATGGGACATACTGCTTGCTATTGATGTTTTTTTGTATCAATAATTTCATTCTTAAAAGAGATGATCCACACATCCTTTGATCCAGTATTCATAGATGTTTTCAAAACCTACACAGGTCATCATTTAGGGCCCAATCAGGAGATAGTAATCATTGTGGTTATTTGACCTTAATGGAAAGAATTAATTATCTGCTAAGTGAAATAAGCCAGACACAGAAAGACCAATGAGGCATATCTTATTCATGTGAAATCTAAACAACTAGATCACATAGAAGTAGATAGATAGTAGAATGAATGGTGGCTACCAGAGTTGTCTGGTTAGGAGAGAGGGAGTGGGGACGTTTTGGCCAAAGGATTTATAATGACAGTTTGATAGGAATATTTTTTAAAATGTGTTCAGAATAGGCAAATATATACAGACAGAGTTGATCACTAATTTCCTAGGGCTGGGGGTAAGAAGAGGAAGGATGTATGGTAAGCAAGGGACTAAAAGGGGCACAAGTTATTACTAATTATTATAAAATTTCTTTTTTTATGTGAAAATGTTTTTTTTCCACTCTACCAACTAAGCTATATCCCAGCCCTGAAAATGTTTTAAATCTGATTGTGTTGAGGGTTGCATGATTCTGTGAACATACACAGAACCATTGGGATATATACTTTAAATGGGTGAGTTGTTCAATAGATAGATGATTTTAAAAAGGAACAAAAAAATGAAGCAAAAGATAAATAAAATAAAGCAAGGAGTTGGCAGCTAAGTTTGAGATTCAGATTTCTTCCAATGGGGTGACCATGAAGATTTGTGGTTGCAAATAGATTCCCAGAGTCTGTGATGGGAGGTAGCCTGTAGAAGTAGTCTGCAGATCAGAGCTGCTCAGCAGGGCCTCCTGGTAAGGAGATCATGACATGAGGGCACAGCTTAGCTGCTTCTGCCGGAGGCCTCTGGGCTCTGACATTGAATAATAATAATGGAAGCCCAGAACCACAAAAGGAGTTATCTTCTGCTATTACATTCTTGCAATATCTTTCCGTTACCCCCTGTTGATGATGCCTAGTATTTTGCCAGTTGGCAAAGTAAAAATAACAGGGTTCAGTTTCATCATCACAAAGTGTGAGAAAGGGATGGATTTGGAGCTGAAAGAAAATAACTTGATTATTGACACGCTGGGTTAATCCTTGATTGTATTTTGCATTCTTTAGCTCTTTGTAAGCCTGCCAAGCTTAAATCTTAAAGACCATTGAACTTGACAGAATTCTGTGCAATTGATTTCTCATACCATACAACATTGACATTTAAAATGCTATTTGAGTGACTTGAGTGAATTTTGGTTACCTTACATGACTTTGTATAAGTTGTTTTTGCACTTTATAGGATCAGTTTAGAATCATGCTACATGGTGCAGATTAACTTTTCTTAGCTCAGTTATCAAGGAATTCATTTCTAGGAAGTACATGAGAACCATCAAGAAGGAATAGGAATTTCAGCAATAGGATCAGTTTTAATAAGAGCATAAGAAAAAAAGACTCATCATGCATATAGTTAATTTTCATTGAATTCAGAACATATTTCAGGTAGTAGAAGACTCCAGAGTCAGACCAGTGACTGCATTACCTTGTTGTATGCCCAGCAGGAGTAAATTAATCATCCTGCCAGAGTGCAGTCTCAGCTGATGTTTATCTTTCTTTCCGCACCTGCCAACCAAGTACCTTACTTTTACTCTGTCAATTTTTCTACTTCATAGCAGAGAGTAAGTATAACTTCTCCTTCCTGGCATCTGCAAGTTGTTTCTTCTCTGTGGGTCTTTTAGCTTGTGTTTTTGCTACTTCCATGTCGATGTTTTCCTCCACATCACTAGCTCATGTTTCAAAGAAATAGATTTTTATTTGCTTGACCAATTAATAATTCTTCTTGAAAGTGACTAAATTTAAAGTCATCTCATAAGTCCCTAGCCTTTCTATGGACTAACTCTCATTGAACTGTCAACCTCTGGTATATATATATATATATATATATATACATACATATATATATACACACACACACACACACATACATACATAATACATATTGTATACAAAATCACCTCTGGTATATATATATATATATATATCATATATATATATGATATATATATAGATGATTAGCTGTCATCAGTAGTATAAGTTCATATGGCAGAGAATATGGTCAACACGTGTGTTAGAATTTGAAGACAGTTGCTTTCATTAGCAAAGGATGATCCACATGAGAGTGTTATATTTTAACGATGAAGCAGACCAGAAACTTTTCAATGATCTTCCCCAGTACAACATTCAATCTAAAAGTACTGATTAAAGAGAGTTCTCCAAAGAAGTTCCAATAACTCATTCACAACAGTGGCTTTTGTCACTGTATGTCAGTACCCTTAGTGACTTGGCTTGACTATGCTGATGAAGAGTGATAAGAGTCTCCCCTGTTCCTCTACAGTGTCCCATGTGCCTTACCTGCAAGCCCCTTGGAGAAAGAAGAGTTCACAATTGCTCTTCAGCTGAATGCACAACTGAGCCATTGCTGAGGCACAGCTTTTTCAAAAGTTCTTTTCATAATCACCTGATACTGCATTTGCTCCTGTGACTTTTTACCAAATCCTCTTTGACTTAGAGCCAGCTTAACTGTCACAATGTAGAATGTGCCTCCAGGGGGAGGGGAAGGGTATTGCAATTTGGGGCTATCTCACACAACTTGTAAAGGATGAAAACATGTTGGTTTAGTTTAAATTGTAGTATGGTAAATTTGGACCTGGCTTTAATTCTACCCTTGTAAAAATTATTTATTAGACTCAATCTTATTAGACATAGTTGCATAAAGTGTGAAGAACTCTTTTGGATTCTGTACTCAATATTCATTTAGAGGTGAATAAAAAGAAAAAGAAAGAAAGGAAGAAAGAAAGAAAGAAAGAAAGAAAGAAAGAAAGAAAGAAAGAAAGAAAGAAAGAAAGCGAGTGATCTTGAGGTTATTCCCTTTCCCCTTGTCAATGGGTAGGTGGAGACTAGAACCCAGGCTCCTTGAAGCAGAGCTCTGTGCTCTTTCTACTGTACCATGCTGCCCCCTAGTGTTATTTTGATTCCATTAGGACTGGTGATTTCCATTCATAAGAACACATTCCAGCGGGTTCAAAGATGTATTTCCAAATCAAGAATGCATGAGCTTATTTTAAATGATCCAAAGAAGATCTGCTATAAGCCTCTATTCCACAGTATTTCGCCATTTGTTTGTATTACTATGCATACTTAGAAATGTTTGTGTTACCCACTAAGTCTTCCAAGATTAAAGTAAGGCCTTAACGAGGAAAGAACAAATGCAAAGTTGTGTATTGGGACGGCAGTGGGGAGACAAGCTTCTTTTTAAAAAAGAACATTATCTTTAATTAATACTTAACCTTTCTTCATATATCAATGAGTCTCTTTTCTGTAGTTATAGATAGGGTTAATTGGTGTCCTGAGGCATCCTGGAGGTCTCGGAGAAAAATCACAGAATTAAAAGAATTGAGGAACCACTTCTATAATAATAGGCATTAAACAAAATAATAGAACACCAAGTCAAATAAGAATATAGTAGTCAATTTTACCATAAGTTTCCACTCTTCACACTTCCAAGAATAAAAGATATATATTTATAAATAGAAGAACAAAACCAAATAGAAATAAGCAAATAAAAACTCTGACTTCATATATTATGAGAAGAAAAAGAATATAAAAGGGTATAACAGATGTATTAGGAAGAAGACAGAATCAGAAGAAAAATAGAGCAACTAAAAAATGAGAGAAAGCAAAGAATTAATTATTACACTAAGAAGGCTGATATATTGAGCTCATTTTAAAAATGTCTTTTAGAAAGAATGAAGAAGAAAAATTTAAATAAGGAGGAACTAATGAAGACAATGAAAATTACTAATAAAAAATGTTGAGAAGGAAAATGTAGAACACATTTTAAAACAGTGACTCAGAGGATTTTAAGTAGGGTTATACGATTCCTATGAAAAAGACTACAACAAATACAGTCAAATATATGAACAATGCCTTGGATGTAATTAACTATGAAATTCTAAAAACAAGTAAATCATACTGTAAAATATGCATTATTCGAGAAGGATTTCATAGGAGCTGTACAATCAGTCCATATCTCTCTTGCTTGCCTTTGCTCTTAGTTGAGTTTCTGTCTGATCATCTTTTGAGAGATTTCCAGCATCAAGTATCATTTGACTAGCATTTTCCATTACAGTCCATTCTGGACATATACCTAAATATCCAGGAAAGTCAGAAAATATTGAAAACTCACCACCTTGAAAACTAAAACCGATTAACAAATTCTGCCAGAATTGTTGCGAATTACCATCTAGACTTTGGAGCATGGGTACCTTATGAAGTGGAACATATTTATGTAAATGGTAGAAACATGTTTTGTACTTTTGCATTATCTCTCCATAAACCATAGCCTACACCCACCATTCTCTATCTATTCAATTCTTTGTGGGTGAAAACAGCAACAGCAACTTCTATGCTTGCTTTCCATTCCCTAGTTTATATTCATTCAGAAATGAAAAGGAAGCCTTGGGAGATCACAGAACAAGAATAGAAGAGGAATGTCTTAATCCATTTTCTCTCACTCATAACACAATACCACAGACTGGGTAAGTTACAAAGAAAAAGTTTTATTTTGGCTCAGAGTTCTGGTTGAAGGTCCAGGGTCCACATCTGGGAATAGCCTTTTTGCTGGTTGAGATCCTAGGCAGCAGAGGACATCAGATGGCAGAAGTCATTAGATAAACTGACTTTTCTAACAGTACCAGTCTCAAGATAACCCATTAACCAATTAATTCATTAATCCATTTACAAGCGATACCCCTAAACATCTCTGAGAGACCTTATCTGGCCCACCTCTTGCTATCTCATAATGGGGATTAAATTTCAATGTGAGTTTCAAAAGGAAGAGACAAACCATATATAAACCACAGCAGGGAGGATAGAATAGAAGTAGAAGCAGAGTGCATTTAACTCCCCATGAGCAAAGTATTGTTGAAGAATTACGAAACTGAAAAAAAATCTTGCTATGTTACTGGTATAGTCAGATCTTGAATTTTTCTCAAAGGACCATGTGTTAAGACTTGGTCTCCAGCTTGGAACTAAAGAGGCTTGTAAGAAACTTTAAGAGGTGAAGCCTAGAGGGGGCTCTGTAGGTCATTGTGGAGGTGCCCTTTAAAGGGGATGGTGGAACCCTGATCTCTTCCTTTCTCTCTTACTAGCCATGAGGTGAGCAGTTTTGCTTTATCCTACGTTGCACAGGCCCAAAAGAAACAGGGACAATCGATCATGGACTGGAACCTCTGAAACCATGAACAAGGATAAACCTTTTCTCTTCTCCAAAAGTTGCTTATCTTAGGGATTTTGTTATAGTGTTGGAAAGCTGACTAACACAACTACATCCTGGGGATTGAAACTATTCACCTAAACCACTAATTTGACCAGTAACTAGAAGACTCTGTGTTGACAGATCATGCATGACCAGAACTGACATGCATAGTAATGCTGCAAAAATTTTAAAATGGATGGATGCAAAATGCAATTAAAAAAAAAAAAAAAAAACTACCAAAATGCAGAGAACAAGTAAAGGAATAGAAGAGAAAGTAATGTAAATGACTGATATGGAGAACAAATTCAATACCATTCCTAGGATTTTTATGTACCTCCAAGGAAGTTAGCAGAGGAACTGAAGTAACACTAATTAGAAAGTCTATGTCTGTAAATGGGAAATCTATCTAGGTAAACTCCACAAAGTAGACTTCATGGAAAGGCTCACTAAATGTCCATTTCAACTTCTGTCTCCCTGCCTTCTTTTGCTCTTGATGCTTTACATCCCATCCCCTCTTGAATCTGGCAATGGGCTTGAGACTTAGTCCTATTTATTGAGGTATATGCAAAAAATTGGGGAGGAGCTTCCCTTACTAAATATAAGGACAAAAATGGTGTCTTGATTACCTTTAAATTCCTAGTACTATATGATTGGGGGCAGGGACACTTAGTGTTTTTTATTAGCATTTAATGGAAATAAAGTCAGGATGGAATCCTTATGTGCAATATTTATCAATATGCAACCATCAGAGACCTGAAGCCTAATCACTTAGAGGCATTGCTAATATTTGCATTCCTGGATCATAGGCAACATAGGACATCAGAATCTCTGGGAAGGTGGACGGGACAAGCAGATATGAATTCTAAATGGCACACCAGGTGATTTTAATGTGGGTTACAAGTTGAGAGCCACTAGCTAAAAGGAATGGTCACCACTAATAAGATGCTGTTAAATTAGCTTTGAGAGGCAATACATGCATATTAGGGTTCCACTTATGTAGAATGCAGAAAAACAATATAGCAGAAAGCTACAGAGAGCATTTTCCTATTCTATTTAGGCACATTACCTGGAAATAGAGAAAGTGCAGATAGAAGCATAGGGCCTGATAACAGTTTGCACATCTGTGTCCTCTCCAGCTTTCTTGTTGAAATTTGATCCGCAAGTGAGAATTTTAAAAGGAGGTGATTAGGTCATTCAGAATCCACTCTCATAAGTAGATTATCATATTATCAGAGGACCTGAGAGAGTGGGTGAGGCCCCTTTTGGCCTTTCCATCTCTTCTACTATGTGAGGGCACAGCATTTGCTCCCTCCAGATGATACAGATTTCAAATTCTCATCTTGGAAGCTGAGCTTAGATGCCAAACTGGTCAGCACCTTGATCTTGGAATCCCAGTCTCTAGAACTGAGAGAAGTAAATTTCTGTTGTTTATAAATTACTTAACCTCAGTCATTTTGTTATAGCAGCAAGGATGGAGTAAGACAAGGCCTTGAAACCATGCATCACTAGTAAAGCACCATAAGGTTTTTTTTTTTTTTTTTTCTTTAAAGGGAAAATATCCTTCTGAATTTCTTATAGATGATAACAAAGATGATTTCTATATAGGCTTGTTACTGGAATATGAATGTGTTTTATGTCATTGCAAATAGCCAACATATACAGGAAAAATGAAAAATCCACTTGAATTAATGAATTAGTGGCCTATTGTAACCACCCCAAAATGACTATTCAATTTCCCCTAAACTGCATCAAATAAATTTGTCACTGAAATGGTGATTTCTGCTTCCATTAAAACTGTGCATCTGATTCAACAAAATTTTCTTGTTAACAGTCCTAATTGTATGGTTTCTAATGATATGGAGAAGCTTAATTCAGAGACCCAGATTTAGCCAGTTGGCAGAAGAAAACTATTTGCTCCAAGTAAACTTTAAAATAAATGAATAAAATATCAAATGAAGAGCCATTATAAATGACCATTTGCTCAACACAGTTCAATTGTGCATCTAGACCCCAAGCATTGGTTTTTATGAGAAATGCAGGATTTAATGCCTCTGAGAAGAATAGTCACAATCTAACCATCTTGTCAAATCCATTCCCTGGAACCTCAGGGGTAGAGCCTTCCTACCACTTTCACCGAGCCCATATCAGCCTTTCCTTCCATTCCTCAATCTTCCATTGTCAGACAGTGTTGGTAATTGGTTTTTAATTGGTTCATTTACCCGAATGATTTATACTGCCTCAGGTAGGCACGATTTAATGACACCCATTACAGCGCTTTAGATTATTTCACAAATAGATATGCTGTTGTCCTTCAAGACTGAAGATCCATGCATATGAGTGTTATCATTCATACTTCTCTGATGGAAAAAAAAAGAAGGGAAGTGCAGGACTAACAATGATAAAAAATAATAGTTTATCAAGTGAGAACTAGGTACCAGGTATTTTTCTAAGGACTTTATATGCATCATCTCATTTAAAAAGCATTTTCATAAAAAAAAAAAAAAAAGAAACAACTGCTGTCCACAGAATCACATTTGTTCAGAAAGAGGGTTTACAATTGTTTCTCCTTAATTTATAGATTGCTGCTTCCTTAACTCAAAAGTTAGTCAGTCTACTTTGAACTGTAATAATGTACAGGAAAATCTCTAGACAGGTTGGGAAAGAAATCTAGATTCACTTTTGATTCCATCAGTAATTGTGAGACCTTAATCCAGTTGCTTAACCTTTGGATCTCAATCAGCTTTCCTGAAAGGACTCCTGTGGCTCTGAAATAATGTATTTCACTGTGTATTGCTATCTCTCATTTTGATTGATTAGCTACTTGGGGTGCTGTCAGACCTTCTATAGTGTAACCTACGTGTGTACTTCAATGTTCCCTTAAAATATAATTTCTGCCTAAACTATTTAAAAACATTCTACTCATCTTTCAGTCACTGAAGAGTTACATGCTATCTCACAAATGCCTTACCCAAGAAAGGACATTTTCTCAGAAGCTGGATTGGCTGTGTATCCAAAATTGAAACAAAAGTAACAAGGGCACTGATGGAGTTATCAGCAAACTTCGGAAACTTTCTGACAACAAGTACACTGTATTTTTTAATTTCAACCTGTCTTTTCTGCTAAGTAAGCATCCGAAGCATACATATTATTTTTACAAATTCCTTGTAATTAATTTGCCTATATGCACAATTGAAAATGTGAATTAAAAGTTAAAATCGACAGTTGGGAACAGATTATGATGCTAATTGTGTAAAATAACAAATTCACAAAAACTCTTAGATTATATTTAGGTAAATTTAGAGAGACTCAAAGATTGGGGCTTCATCTGAATATAAAGATTTACAAAGAAATCTTTAAACAAGTAATTGAGAATGATGTATATTGATCTTGGTTTTGCTCAAGACAAAATCTTAAGCAAACCTAAATATTTTTGTAATACTTTATTACATGGATTCTTTTTCATATTTACTTATAGCAATTCACAGTTTTATCAAATACTCACTTCTTCAATGTATACAATTTATGAGGAGAATGTTGTATTTTTCTCTTTCTGAGTGAACATGTTTGGGCAAGCAGAACCCTTCTAATTTTACTTGACCAATGTTATCATAATTCTGGAGTAGTGCAGGCATATTTAGATGTGATCTGACCTTGAAAATAACATGGGCTTTTCCCCTTTTTTTAAATACCTTCAACTCAGTCATATGTAAATGCAACTGGAAGGAATAGAGTGGGATGGTGGGATTACCTTCAAATTTTATCTGACCCAAAGAAGAGAAAAGCAGTCATTTAAAAGTGCTTTGGGTCTTTCTGTATCCAGAGATGGGCATGCCAGGCTGAAAACTTTGTTAACTGGAAAGGACTGACAGTAGTAGATCTTTTATGAACCTGAAGACATCTGTATCAATATCTCTCCCTTAATCTTGCTCTGCATTGTCCAGTACAGCAGCCAATAACCACTTGTAGTTACTGACCCCTTGAAGTACTCCTAAACCAAATTGAGGTAAGCTGTAGATGTAAAACACACCTCAGATTTGGAAGATCAGGTATATTTTTTCTAAAGGAATATAAATTATACCATTCATGATTTTATATTGCACATATGTTGAAAGAATAAATTTTAGACATGTTAGTTAAATAAGATATATTATTAAAAGTAGTATTACCTGTTTCTTTTTATACTCTGACTATTCAAAAGATTAAAATGAACATATGTGGTTCAAATTGTTTCTACTGAACAGTGCTGATTTTGAGTCAGACTACATTGTCTCTGACAATTTTTGTTGTTGGGATATAGGTATAGTACAGTTACTACTGTCCAGATGATAAGAAATAACATAGGACTTTGAGTTCATCCAGCCTGGATTGGTCGATTCCCCAGACTACGTTGTCAAAATCCTCTCTTGCATTATACTTTACTATCATCCCCTTTCCCACTTTGATCACCATTTTATCATTCTAAATTTAACAATTTAGGGCTTGGGAAGCTATCCCACATGATAATTCCAATGCCAGATGCCAGGTACAGTTCTCAAGCCTTTAACTCTCAATTCATTAATTCTAACAACAATTCTATGAAGTAGTTTCTATGAACATCTTCATTTAATAGAGGGAGCAAACAAGGTATGGAGAAACTAATGAACTGATAACATAACAAGTTTTAAATTTCTTGGAGAAACAGAGGGACCTGGGAGTTCCAGCAATTGGGGTAGAGATGGGGGGATATATGGAAGGACTATCAGTCAATTAAAATGAGAGAGAGAGAGAGAGAGAGCATGTGTGCAATTTGGAGGGCTTTGGTTTTCTCAGCCATGTTTGGCTAGGGTTCCAGTCAATTTCATTTGACTTGAAAATAACAGTTTCATTTGAATTATTTAAAATATGTGCTCAGATTCAGGTCAGACCACCTCAGTTTTGCTTTTCTTCACTGTCTCTGTGACTTAACACCGGTTTATTCAGATGGCCATAGCTCTGTTGACTACCCCAGCATTATCACTATGTAAGGACTGCTGAGCTATCCTGTCTGACAGCACAGCATTGTGTTGTCCAGTGGCTCTGGGAACAGTCTTCCCCCACCTATGCCAGTCTCTTTCTCCAGGTTTTGAAAAGAAACAATTGTATTTTATTGTGAGCATAAATGGTGTCTTTGGCCAGAAACCTATATAGCTTAGAAATCAAAACAAACCTCCCAATCTATAATTCTTATCACCACATAGATAAAGGGAAGATGAAGGTCAGGAAGTGCTATTTTCTCTCTGCTAAATTAGGAAATAATAAATGCTTTCCAGACATGAGCGATGAAAAAATTGAGGCTATTAGAAAAGAAATTATTAGTGGATCAAAAATAGTTAAAAGAAATGTGAGTGTTCAGAACTTGACTAGAGAGCAAACTGATCAGCCAATGAAACCCTTTTGAGTTAATAATGAATGTCTCATCTCAACTTGAAACAAATCTGTCTGCTCTATTGGAAACATATAATATCAAAGGAGAGGAAAGCTGTCCCATAAAGGCATGGTAGCATTTGAACATCAATTTGACAGGTAGTGTAATTTTCTTACTAAGGACCGTGAATATCATATTGAAACCTACTACAGAAATACTACTCAAATTCTCCAACATAAGTCATCTGAATAGGAAAAGTTTCAGCACAAGTCAGAGGAGATATAGGAAAAAAGGCTGAGGCTGATGAATTTCACTTATGACCAAAAACCATGACCTTGACTTATTTCCATTTAATACTAATCTATTATCTCTAAACCAGGAACAAGTGAAACTGAAATCAGTCAGAAACCAGAGTTATTTCTGCTCCAGATTTACTCTAAGTAGTGCTATGTCATCCGAATACATTTGTATGCAAGCGACAAGCGCCGGGGAATGTGCAGTTCTGATCTATGCTTTTTCTACTATTTTAAGTACCAGGGAAAGATGATAGTTGTTTGAACCCTCGTGTTTCCAGCGTATACCACATGGCACGCATATAGAAGATGAGAAAAACATTTTATTAATCTTTTTCCAGTGTTATCTAGTATAATATATTCAGAAGGTAGCTTTTTATTATCCATATAGGAAAAAGTTTTGAGAAATGTCAAGCTAATATTTCAATTGTTTTAAAATACGTTTTTCCCTAGGCATCCCAGAAGTGTGTCACTGTGCAGAGGATGGAAGAGCTTCAACTAGTTATGCATTTCCATTTCAATGTGATTTACCACAATAGGGGAATATAACAGACACTAAGATGATAGCTCAAGCCCCCAAGGGTCTCTGGATTTAGGTGTGGTTACATCTCCCAAGTACTCAGCCAACCTTCCTTAAATAATTTCTGAGTGGCCTCCAAATCTTGGGTGATGGTTTATTTTAGTAGGATGTACATCTGAATGCATTATATGAAATTATAAACCACCATTTACTTTCAGATATAATTAAGTAGACTTTACTAATCCCCAGGGAGAATCACTTAGAACAGATACCACCAGTGGGCAGTGGGTTGTTCATTAAGCAGTGATTTGCTTGTTTATTTGTTTCAGGGCAATATTTTAAAATTAGATTTTGTATTAAAAACAGAATTTCTACCCTGTCTTAAAAAATCTAAAGATATGACCACTTGGGACTTAGACTTCCAATGTATCTTTCAGATGCCATTCTTTCTTCCTGGTATATAATGTCTTCCTCTGCCTCTGATAAAGAAACATACGCCTTCTTTTTTAAGATCAAGGTCAAATGTGATTTAGTATGGAAACTTCTTCATTTCTATAATTGATACAGTTCAGGTCTCTGGATTCTCAAATTATCAATTTCTTTAGTTTACTATACTGCCCCCCTCTTCTCCCACATGAAAAATAAACACCCATCTACTAGATTTTGAGATTCCTTAAGGGCAATGATAGTATTGCATTCGTGAATTCTAAATACCAGCTGCAATAGCTATCCTGTGGTAGGATAGGGGTAATTATAATTCAGTTCAATCAAAATATATTTATACCTGACTTTACCATGTGACTCCTCCCAATCCCAACAGTCATGTTTTAGGAATTATTAACTAAAGTACCAGAAAAATAAGATTTAATGAAATTATTGGTTAAATTTTGAAGATGGCAGAACTGTGATGTTAACCTCTAAAATCCATGCTTTATCTAAAACACACACCTCATAATTTCTTCAATAAATCTTTGTTGAGTTAGTGAATGATTCATTAAACAAATTCAAGGTGCTGCCAATTTTCACTTGGTTAACTATTTGAACAGTAAGTACTGTAAAACTCCTCAAAAGATTAAGATATTTTCACATTAATGTACTACTATATCTAATTAAATTCATTTTTCTGTATTTTCTGATATTAAATAATAATACCCAAAAAGTAATCTGGTTTACTTACTAAGCAACATATTTCATCTTATTTCTTCAAAAAACATTCAAAGTTTCATATGTATATATTTTAATATACCATGAAACTAAAATTTTAAATTAATAACAACTAAAATAAGGGTTTCTGCTTATCATTTTTTGTTTTTTAAAGTTATTGTATTGTTATGAGATTAATCTAGTTTTTAATTATTCTGTTGTAAATCACTGAAAAAGCAATTATTAAAAAAATATTTTATGGAGGTTACTTTTAACAAGAGAAAGTTCATTATTGTACTATATAGTTTCAAATTTGTTTTGGTAATCATTTCGTATTTCACATAGTTACAAACACGTTCCCTTTTTAGCTACATTATGAAATGCTAATAGCAATACCATTAATTGGTAATACATATTCATTGAAATATAGTGACTTATGGACCTATCTAGCTTCATATTTGTATTGTCCTTTGGGACACGTATTCCAAATCCAACATAATATTCAGCTACAGATGGAATAAAAACAGACCTTTGAGATCATCTAGCTATCACTTTACACTTATGAAAAAGGAAATGAGGACCAGAAAGTACCTGCTCCGTTTGTCCTACATGAAAAACCAGGATGATGATAAAGGAGCAGAATTCAGTCTCACCACCCCTGAGCCAATACATATTTTTTTCTACTAAAATTGATGTCTATTTTCAATAATAAAATCATAGAACAATTACTTAATAAAGATATATCACTCTTTCTCAGATAAAAGATCTGGATTCCTCCCTTTTTGCTGAAGCTGCTTATTAACCTTTATTACACTGATGGTTGCATATATTTCTACAAATAGATTTAGTCATATTTGCTTAAGCAATTATTTTGGCTAATTATGTGAGTAACTTATTGGTTAACGAGAGTGACTCATCAATTCACTTTTAAATAACTAGTTAATCTAGTTGTTAGTATATAAGTAAACACATGCATTCCTTGAGGAAATATTTTATTCTTTGTTCCATTGGGTCCAAACTCAGCTTCTGAATGAAGCTATCATCAGTTGCTAACATGATTTCAATGAACTGATAACATTTTTTCCACATGACATCAAATGACCACTTTGCCTTGATTTTCATCTTTGTCCTAGTAACTCTGGCATCATGTTGCCAAAGAAGACAATGTTTTCTGGATTTCCTTTGACCCTTCTGGAAGTCATGAACAGAAAGGAAAGTTGATGGTCTCTTCAGCCTGGAAATGCAGGCCTAGAGGAAACAGAGGGAATCTAGGATAATAATAGCTCATGTGAAAAAGAAAACAAAGGACACCAAGAGTAAGAGGAAAAAAAGGAAGAAATGAGAAGTTGGCCAATGTGAAGTATCACCATTATCTAATTATAACAAAAATCTGACTTGGTTGTGCTGCTATACTCCAAGATTTGGAAACATCTTCAACGACTAGAAGAGAACGTACTCCTATTTAGACGTTGACCTGATGGTTGATCTAATGGCATATGTGTTAATGGTGACTATCATATGAAGAAGTCCTTCCCCAAGCAAAGATGTGTGACAGAAACTAAACATATAATTTCCAACTAGTATTTTACTGGAAAAGGTTCAGAAATGGATACAATGGATATGAGTAGTCAGTTCATAGTACTCCTCTGATGGTCTCCACTCCCTGCTCCATTTTAAATACTCACTTCTCTGGAGATGATGTGACAAATGAGATGGGGGTGGATGAGAAGTAATTTAGCCACCTTTAAAGATTATTTTTTCTGTTGCATCCCAATTGCCCTAAATGTTCCCCTCCCCCCAGGAAATAGATTTGAATTTATTTCATATAGAAAGGAAATTCTGGGGGAAAAAAAAAGAGTAGGGGAAGAGCACATGTCAAAAGATAAAATAGTGCAGCAGAAGGATTCATTGCCAAGGTAACTTTTTTCTTCTCTCATTTTTACTTTGCGATAAGTTCTCAATGGACTGATTCATTTAAGCTATGATTTTTATTCATATTTTTAAGCTGTTGGGTCTGATGTTGAAATCTCCCTTGTCACTAGTTAGACTTACTAGTTTTAATGATTTGAGTTTTAAATGAAGGTCATTATATAATATCCTGCATTGCATGCAGATTATAAAGTTCCTGCCGGCTTTGCCTTTTAATTAAATTATTCTTTCAAGTAGAATATAGGAGTAGAAAAGTCCATCTTCTTTTTATATTGAAGAGGCTCTATAGCCAAACTTTTCTGCTTTATTACTAATGAATGTTTAAAATAATGTTCTTAAATAAACGTGGATTGTGTCTAAAAGAATTATTTGTTTAATATATCTTTTCCCCACCCAATTCAATTACCCATATTCTACAGATAATGCAATTCAATAAATGACATATATTTTTCCTTTGTCTCATCCTTGATTTTCAGACATCTCCGATACACAGTTAAAAAAAAGAAAGTGAACCAAAAGAGATTGAGTTGTGGAGTTATGACAGTTAAGAACAGGAATATAAGTTTGATGATGACTCTTAATACTCCTGAAGGGGAAATAGGGTAATCAAAAGTCTAAGGAAAAGGGAAGGAGCAGAGTACTGGGAGCTCTCTGAGGAAAGGCCCTCTGTCCTGGATAGTTCAACACTGTAGGATGAGCATCCCCTAAGGGGGGAGCAGGTGAGAGAGCCACTGACTGGCTGGAAGGAGGGTCTAAACTTGGGCCCTGGAGGAGAATCTGCAGATCACAGTGCTAAGGTTTGGAGCCAACACTCACCAGCAAGTAGACAGGGCAGGGAGTGTTTCTAGGCTATGGCAATATTTCCAGGCCCGGTGGCTTATAACCAGGGAGATTACCCCAGCACACCAGGAGCCCAAGAAGCCATGCCTGAGCCAGAGGAAAATGGCAATTCTCAGGTTTAAAAGTGAACCCCAAAAGGGAAACACGATACCAGGAATAATCCATCCACAAGGTTAAATTTCAGGACCAAGGAGTTGAAAACCATCAGACAGACCCATTATCTTAGGAAAGTTGAATAAGCCTTGAAGGACTGCTAAATGGAGGTTGGAAAAGTGAATTTCTGAAAGAAAGAAAATAACAGGAAAGACCAGTCTTTGTTCTTTCTTATCTATTACCACCTTGAACTGTGCCATAAATCTTGACCAGAAGTGTCAATAGATGACATCTGAATACTCTTAAAATCTTCCATTTCTGACAGTTAGTGCCCTAACTTCCCTGAATAGCCTTCCCTATCTAGAATAACAAACAGTTGTTGGGTGGCACCCTTAAGTCTGTGATCTGATTATACTATCAACTCGAAATGTGCCTGCAGCCCTTTTAACCAATGCTATCTGTTGAACCATAGGACTGACCCTGGGAGCTTGTCTAGAAGTTGGGTGCCTCTGCATCCATTTGAGGACAATGATGCAAGGCCTCTTGTTTATTTGCTTGCTCTGAAATCCGATCCTGTTTTTCAGCACCCCTTTTTAGGTCCGATATAGAACTAATTGTTGGCAGATGTGGGAAGTATTTTGAGCCAAGATATAGTATTTGTTTGCACTGTCTGGTTTTTCAGCCTTAACCAGTATCAGGGCATAGCAGCTGGTTTTTATCAAAGCTCTGTATACTACAGACTGTCCACCTGACAAAACAAGAGTTGCTCACATGACCTTCATTTGGAAACCTTAAGCAAGAGAATTCCACCAAAGCAATAGAGAAATTTTGTTGAAAATTCCTAATCAAATTAATGAATGGGCTAAATTTAATCTTTGTTTATTTACATGTAAATGACTGTCTTGTCTACAGGAAAGATGAGTGCTTTTAAAATATTTATTAAGATTTATAGCTTTAGCTTATGGTGAATTTTAATTCTAGGACTAAAAAATTATATGAAGCCCTTATACTTTATGTAGGCACCTCTCATGAAACAAAGCTTACCAACCACGTTTTGTCCTTAGTGGAAAAGAGTGATCTCATGTCAAAACTATAGTAAACAGCATGAGTTGGAACCAGCACACTAATTTTGTATTAACATTCCTTTCCTTACTGACAGGGCCTTCATATTCCCTTTACATACCAGAATCAGTACGGTGAATTATTTTCATGACCTTCCTCTTTGTTTTAAATAAATAAAAGATTAGCATTTCAGCCACCCTGTTTACATTAAACTACAAATTCCATAAGCCACAGTAGTGTTTGTGTTTTCAACTTTCATGCATTTTTTTATGAGTGCATGAGTTCATTTGATTTGTTTTCGACTACCCAAAATATTTTAAAAGTAATGCACTGTGGAGAAGTATTTATTTGAAGTAGCTGTGGATAATTTGCAAACTCTATGATGATGCAGTGGTCTTTACTAATGAAACAGAGGGGCTTTTATTCTGTAGTCTCCCTGACACTGTGGGAAATAAATCTCAAAGAGACCTAAGCTTTTATTAAAATGATTTTAGTTTTGGATTATATCTACTGCTTGGGTTGTAATGTATCTAACATAATGCTATTCACAGGTAATTTTATCTGTTTTTATGCCATCTCTGCAGTTACATGAGGTACTTTACAGTGCTTTGGAATAAAAGTTGTCCGAATCTGAAAGCCTTACTAAACAATACATGAAAAAGACCATCTGGTTAGAAAAAACTCAAAGTAAAAGAAATCTCACTTTCAGCTTGGGAAAATGTTGAAAGTAAATTTATTTGGGAAAGTTTTAAAACATCTCACAGTAACAAATATAACATCACCATTAAACAAAGCAACTCTTTTTCAGTGAGAAGATCCAAAGATTGTTTTTAGCCAATTACTGTTGTATTACAAACAGAGTAATACAGATGAAGTGCTCAAATTTTTACTGAAATATTTAAAATAATTACCTTAATTATACACATTTTAAGTTGTATATTATGTAATCTAATAGAGTAATTATGAATTGGTTTTTCTCTAATCTCTAAATTCATGACAAATCTTATCCTATTCTTCATATATATCATCAATCCCAGTCTTTTAATCATTATTACACAAACTTTTAAAGTTATTTAACAGTTTTTCCAGAGAATATAATTTTTATTTTTCATGATGGCTGTCTGCAACACAGGACTTCTTCATTCTTTTGATGAACTATCCTTGGAAATTATATCCCAAAAGACTAGAACCCAAGAGTTTAACATTAGGACATATTTTTCATTGTTATTTCGATCTCTAAACCATACAGTTCAACATTATTTTTAAGTGATGTTTAACAGGATTATTTATCACAGAGTCCAACATCTATTGAGAAATAAAGCTCTGTTAAATTTCTGGTTTTGCTTTGTAAAAATCCCATCAGTTAACCTCTAAGGTCATGCCAAGCTAGCATTGATTTTTAACACTAATAAAATGACTTGCTGAACAGCACACTGATGTTCAAAATAAGGTAATTGGGAGAGCACCTGTAACTGGAGCTATTTTGTAAAGGTTCAAATGTAAAGTTACTAATTCTCCCCTTTGGAAAGATAATGGGGAGACAGGAACCTCCTGTTATATTCAGGCATGTACAGAACTTTCTTCTTTTAAGTCATTTAATTACCCACGTTTTACTTTAGCCTTTTAATTTCTATCAAGATAATTGACCTCAATTTTTATTTCAATATGTGTATCAATTTATTAAATAGGTAATATATTCTTATATTCAATATTTTAAAAAGGCATTGGAAATATATAGTGAGAAGTTTCCATCTTATGCCATCTGCCTTTTATCACAATTCCCTGTCCAGAAAGCAGCCAATGTTGTCAATCTTTGTACATCATTCCAAAGATATTTTATGCATACATGAATATTATAGTGTATTACCACAGCTCATATATTGGTATACATTGACAACTACAATTAAGCAATAGAAACTTACACAATTACTATTCTATTTCCAAGAAAAATATAAATGAGCCAGGAGCAGCAATGCATACCTATATGCTGAGACAGGAGGATCACAAGTTAGAGACCAGTCTCAGAAACTTAGCAAGGCCCCAAGCAATTTAGTGAGACCCTATCTCAAAATTTTAAAAAAGCGCTTCAGATGTGGCTTAGTGTTTAAGTGACCCTGGGTTCAACCCCCAGTACCAAAACAAAACAAAACAAAACAAAACAAAATCCCCAAAAAAGTATGAATAAAATTTGAAACAATGGATTTTCTGATAATTCTTCCTGCTATAAATATTACTTTAGCTCCATATCGACAGTTATATTTTTGAAAATATATTGTCCATATTTGTTGATTCAATGGACAAATTAAAACTAGCATTTGATTAGGTGTCTTTTATCATTTGAAAATTATTTATTGATGAGTACTATAAGATACAATCACAAAACATTTACTTTGAAATCAGCAACTTATAAATTACAGTAGTAATAACTGTTCACTGCAGATATTTTAAGAAAAATGGACATGAATGAAGAAAATACAAATCCCATGTGACCTCTCCAACATATGTGGAGCTGCATGGTCTGTGAACATCATGGTACATTTCTGGTTCTTGGCTATTTACTTGGTGGAGAAGGGATTGGTCTTGCTCCTTTTACCCTAAGTAAATACTGCATCAAAGTCTTTGACAAGTGCAATGAAATCTCTAACTCATCACCTTCACTTCCGCCTGCTCTACCTTAGCTCTCAGCAACAAAGACTTGTCATGAGAAAGCTCAATCCGGCACCCTTTCTCTGCCAGGTACCCAGAATGGACCATGCAACTTCTGCACTCTTGTAAGGGACCAAAGCTTGTATGGAAGACATCCAAATTGTGATCTGTATTTTGCCTGCTGCTCTAGAACCACAGGAAACTTGTCCTCCTAACCTTGTCCCTGGTTTTACCTCCATTCCAATTGTCTGCTGGGACTGCTGCTCCTTCAGCAGGACCTGAAGTCCTTGTCAATATCTTTCAATTCTGAGTCAGGACCCTATCTCTGAAATTCTTTATATAACCCTGGATGGACTTCTTGGTTGTGTGATTCCTTCACTCATCTAATGCTGAGACTTCTTGTCACTGCCTAGAAACCACATTTTCATTCCCTTCCAACCGAACTTGAACTGGTAAGAATCATTGATGCTAGACCATTTTGAAACTGGATTTTTTTCCATACTAATTTTTTACTTTTGGCTTATTTCGTCTCAAGCTCTGTGTGTTGAGTTTTCCCAGTGACTGGTTTTAAAAGCCTCAGGCACCTTCTCTTTGAACAGGAGCTCCTAAGAAGCCTGGTGGCCGTGGAAGTAGAAAATAATAGCATCATGTTCCCTTCCTAGGTATTCAAAGATGTGGCCCATAGACAACCACACAGATAAGGAATGGAATACACTCTATCCTAGAAATTAAATACTGCATATATGCATCCAGTTGGTCTGTTTATTCTATTCAGGAAGCTAATAATTCCGATTTGGAGCTTACTGTGGAAGATTCCTAAATCATGCAAATATCTCACTTCCAAGGGGCAATTTCAAAGTGTGAGAAGTTAACTCCTAGGAAATTTCCTGGTTTGCAAGGAAATAGAATGATTTCTGGAGGCAGAACTGTAAAATTCCTGGACTGAAGAAGATACATGATGGATCTCTGTAAGAACAGAATGGACAAACTCGAGGACCGTTACGTAGTTGCTAGAGGAATTCCTCAAACATCTTGCTGAAAATTCTTTAGGCACAACCCCTCTGTTATCACTGAACTCACTGGGAACTGTCAACCTTGCTTCTTTGGTTCTATGCTTTTATTCTCATCTTTTTCCTGTAAGACCAACATCCCTGTATTTTTTATTCTAACTCTGATTTTCTATTTTTCTCTTTTAGATAAATTCTGTTATTACCTCTTTTATTGTGAGTAAGCTCTGCCTAGCCACAAATAACTAGAAATGTCAATTCTGCTTCTGCTTGTCCTGCACATCTCAACCTAACCCTCTGCATCTGACCACATGGGTTGTAATACCTGCAAGCAGGCCCCTCATATCCACTCTGACTTGGCTAAGATTCTCTAGGCTTTCAGAGATCAGCGAAGCCTTCATAGTCCTTACTGTCTATATTTGGAGGTAATTTAACCTACTGATGGAAATAAACTTATTGAAGGGAAAATAAAATTCTGTCAAAAATCCCAGTATTTTTTTAAAGCTAGAATGTTGTATAGATGATTTCTTATTTTAGCTTGGTCCAAATTAATAATTCTCTTATTCAACCATATTAATGTTAATGCAGCAGAAGTCATAGCTGTCAGAATATGGAATAGCTTTGCAAAACTTAACTCGGCAGAAAAATCTGATATTTTGATTGTTTTTCATAAATATGTAGAGAAAGGGAGGCTTAGACTTTAAAAAATAAAACATAGATGTGTTTATGGCAATCAATAGAAATTAAGAATTCTCAACCCTTTATTTCCTCTTCTCTTTGATGAAATTCTGTGAGGTTGGAAGAAGTTCCATTATGAATAAGATATTCTGAGCATACAGAGGACTGACCTGCTAGATAATTTTTTTCCTTGCTGTTTGGTCCAAGGTCCATAAAAAATTGATGTTCTCTTCTCAGGTAACATGCTTATTTTTATCTACATGAAACTCATTGATCTCCTTCCAATTTGGTGTTAGCCTCTTCATTCCACTATCATTCCCGAGGTAACGAATGATATTTTCATAGGCATGGCTGGTAATCAATATAGACAAGCTCTGCTCATTGATCTGAGGAAGACCTTTGATCTGGAAAATCACCAATTATGGCTATTTAAAGTAGATTCAATTGGATTAGAAAGAACAAAAAAAGAACTGGTATCCACAGTATTCTTTAATAGTTTGAAAACCCACAAAGTTACAAAGTTAAATATAAGGCTTCAAAGAATAAGGGTTAATTTTCATTCTTTCAATTTTAAATGAAGATTTTCTTGCACATTCTACTTTACCTCTGAATTTTTTATGGCTGCGTAATGTGATATTCTTATAAGGGACATCCCAGGTACAAGGTAATTGACGATTTGCAGTGAGTTTCTGACAACCTTCAAATCCTAATTAATAAAAATAGATTCAGCTTAAATATTGATATGCTAAGCATTAGTCTTATTTTAACTGAAAAAGGTGGACTCCTGGTCCTAGAAAATTAGGTCTTTAATAGTATGCAGGCTACCTGGTTGATTGATCGATTACATTTTCTAGTGAAATTTCTAGTTATTATTATTTTCAGGCCATGACCACATTTAAATTAGAAATGAAAATGTAGATGGATCCTTGGCTCTGTGAGATGAATTATTCTCCAGAATGCAATCTATATTACTTAATATACAATAGTCTGTACCACTTCTAAAGACCAAGAATCATTATATATACTGAAGGAGACCCAGCTGTGTTTTTATTTCTCTATCTCTTTTCAATATCCAGGGAACCCTGAATTTTGGTGGAGGATCTACAGTTCCAAAAGTTGTTTAAATTATGATTTACAGCAAAGATTATGGGGTAGAGGGCTCTGGATTCAGAGCCCAGTTCTACAAATTTCTAGATATGTGAATTTTCTAGATATGAAAATCATCTAATCTTTTTTCTCTCTAGATTTTTTTTCCCTGTGTACTAATAAACCTACTTCTTAGGTTGTGAGGCTTAAATAAATTAATACTTTATAACAATAATAATAATAATCCTTATTTATTCAGATATTACTGTATGATAAGTAATGCTCTGAATCCTTTAAATTATTAAATCTTTACAACAGTCCTTTGAATTTAATATTCTTTATCTCCCATTTACAGATGAAAAGATTTTAAACAGTTTAAAGTTATTTGCCAATGGACTAGGAATGTAGCTCAATGATAGAGTCCTTGCCTAGTATGCACAAGACCCTGAATTTGATTCCCAGAACTGCAAACAAAATGTTATCTACCATAGTCATAAACTAATAAATGTTTGAGTAAATACCAAAATATAAATAGTCTTATTTCAGAGCCTGACTTCCTAACCACTGCTAGACATGCATAAAACCTTCCACTTAGAAACGGGCACATGGACTGGTGTTGTGTTTCAGTGGTAGAGTGTTTGCCTAGCATGTGTGAGGCACTGGATTCAATTCTCAGCACCACATATAAATAAATGAATAAAATAAAGGTTCACCAACAACTAATATATATATGCATATATACATATAATTTTTAAAAACGGGCACACAGTAAGTGCTAAATGAATCATATTGAAAGTTAATTAATACAAGTAATAAATACCAGGAACGATTCCATATTTTAGATATAAAGAAAAATAGAATGTCTAGACTTAAAGCAACAGCTTATTTCTTTTCTTTTTTTTTAATTTTTTTTTTTTTTTTGGTAGTTGTAGATGGACAGCATGCCTTTATGTATTGTTTTCTTTTTATGTGGTGCTAAGGATCGAACCCAGTACCTCCCAAGTGCTAGGCAACCACTCTGCCACGAGCTACAACCCCAGCCCCAGCTTTTTCTTTTCTATGGAATTAAAACCAAAGACTTCTCTCCTTCAATGTTTACAAGTTCCATTTTGATGCTCTTTTTCATCTTTCATCAGCAACCATTACTCCTTCCTTACTTATTTCTTTCTTTCTCCTCTAAACACCTACCATTTTTCCTAGTCTCTTCCTTTGGCTAGATACCAGCTAATTTTTTTATTTATTCACTTTGGTTGTGGAAACCATCACCAAACTTCCTTCCTAGTCAACACTGTCTCCCATTCTCCTAGTCTCTGGGTTCCTATGGTGGGATCAACTCCTCTTACAACTCCAGGAGTGACTATGTGACATTTCAGAGCAGACACACTATCTTGTTTTTCTGTTTGGTTGGCCTTGAAATTGTCAGGATATAAATCCTGGAAATGTTCAGCCATTGTGTGTGCATCAGAGATGTGCCTTTCTTAGACCACCTGGAAGTAGAGGTGGCTACACTGGGTCCTGGTGGAGTCACTTAAGTTTCTGCTTCAAACTGTACTGGTGTCAGTTCTATAGACATTTCCATTATGTGATAAAAGTTATCCTGTCACATAAAACAATTGAGTTAATGTTTCTTTCTCTCCCCAACAAAACTCCCAAAGAGTTTGAGTTGAGACTATTTCTTTACATATTAAAATATTCTTTATGACTTAAAACGAAGTTATATCATTGTTATATCAGCAATGGCTTTGGATAGTTTGGATGAGGTATAAGTTGAAGTACTATAGGATCAGTGTGCAGGAAGCAATAATAGGTAATGAAATTATTGATCCCTCCCTTCACCAACCTTTTAACCAGAACCCTTTTCAAGAATTTCTTCATCTCTGTAAGTAGTCCTAGGGGCTTCTTGCAATTGTTCCCCTGGGTTCAGTGGGAATAAGAGAAGAACGCTTTTATCCTTGGAGATTTTTATATCCTACTCACTCCCAGGGCTGACACTTGTAGGTGAATATCATTCAAGTATAGTAAATGTTCCTCTTGATGCTACAGCCCACCCATTATCTAAAAAACGTCATGCTTTTGAATCCAGACAATTTTTTTTTTCCTGGCTGTATTGCCTGTACCTGAAGTACAGGATGACTTAGAAATCATACAGTTGTTTCAGGATATACATGGGCAGATGCAGAAAAACAAGTCAGGAGTCCAATAACAGAGGTTTGGAAACTCTGATCTTGTTAGTCATATTATAGAGGAAAGTCCACAAAACATATCAATAGTGATTTTTTTGCACATGGCAAATTGTCAGGGTTCTGCCAAAGACGTTTGGTGTCACCACTTCAAATGTCTTAGCATCTTACCCCACTTCTGTCCTTTTACTGACTTCACTTATCAGAGCATTATGCCTGGTCTCTCTGACATAATGACATTTGCATTGTGTTACCATATATATGTCTAACAGTACCTTCAGGAACTAGGCAATTCACTACCTCTTAAGGCAAAACCTCAGTCATCTGGATACATAGAAGTTACATAATGACCCAAGTCAAAATATAAAGAACCAAAAGTAAAATGAAAATAATACACAGTGAGAAATTGCTTCCCACCTAGGGAATGCTGAACAAAAGGACCAATCCCTGAGAGACTGGTTTAAATAGTACTTTCTATTAGCAAAATGCAATTAAAAGATTATTTTAAGTCAAGGTTAAGATTAACATTAAGGTAAGAGTTAGGGTAGTACAATTCTTTCTGTATCTCAGATGTGTGATTCTTTTAGTAGCATGCTCAACATTTTAGGATGATATACAATTTTCATTCCAATATCATCCTAAGGTACTTTGTCAGCATCATGAATATTTCCTTATACATATTTTTCTGCCATTTAAATATGTTTTTCTCATTCCACATGCCATGCACTTGCAAAGCCTCAAGTCTTAAGCTTGTTAAGCTAAACACAGTTGGTGGTCATCTGCATTCTCTTGTTAATAGACACCAGTCAGCCACTTGCTTCAATGGAAGCTGTGCCTTCTCATAGCACAGAAAGGTTATCATAAAGCAAGCCCTGAACTTTCATTTCTTTCATAATAATGAGTTGAGAAATGGGAATATGATGAAATTATGACCATCATAATAAGAGAGAAGAGTCTTGAGAAATTTCTAAGTCCTCTTGGTTCTTAACCCAGAAAGGAGAGGACACATGCTCTGTTCCCCATCCAAGTCCTGGATATTGTATGGGCATGTGGTTCATACTGGGAGATACTTTCACCATCACACCACAATGAAAAGTCAAGCCAGGGCCAAAGGTCAACTGAATGAATTAGCAAAAGGAAGTGATGGGAAGATGCTGGATTCTTGCTGACAGCACTGGGTTAAGTAGTGATCAACCTGAAACTGCTGAAGCTCTGGGTTTTTGATTCTGTGGGTGCAATGAACACCTATCTTCCTTTTTGATTATCTAACAATTCAATCCCCTTTCTACACTAAGACATCCTCCTCCCTATTAAGTAGAGTCAGCTCTCAGTTCTAGATGCTTTTCCAATTTTCCCTTGCAGTATGGGCATGGGAATGTCAGTTATATGCTTCCCCAGATTTTTAATACAATTAAGAACATGAAGGAGCATAACCCATGTGGAAGCTCTTTGAATGAAGTTAGTGGAAGCAGGGGCAGTGGATAGCACTGCTGACAGCAGTATCTCAGGTTCAGGGTTGGTGTGGCTCCAGATCACCCCAGAGATGTTGAGAACCATCCAAATCAAGATTTTCCTTTTTAAATACTCTGCAGTTGATTTCTATTTCCTTTAACTAAGAACCTTGGATGATAGAAAGATAATCAATTTTTTATTATTTATTCATTTATCAATTGTCTTCCTATTTTTGCAGCTGTGACCTCCTACAGATATGCATGTTTTATTCCTTTGACCTGGGATTTCTTCTCTATTCTTGCCACATTAAAAAAAGAGGGTGGTTGTTCTATAAAATAATAGCCAAACTTAATAAGAAATGTTATTTAAATGAGATTGAACGGATTTCCTTATTACAGAACTTCTCAAAATTGTATTATGCTTACATGTATTAGGAATTACCAAGAAAGTATATGAGGAATTGGAAATTTACTATTTATTCTAAAGTCAGCACTTAAGTTTAAAATCATATATGTTTGGAATTACCTTACAGTTCCATAGGCAGGCACTTCTTTGAAAAATGTTAAGCTCAACAAATCTGTGTTTCCCCAAGAATGAAATGAATAGCTGTTTCTTTTGGTGGGTGCTAGGAGAGGTCAGCGACTATGAATCAACTTTGTTATGTAAAGTATTTCTCTCTCTTCTTTGTCCCTTTCTCCCTTCAGTCTTCCTTCCCTTCTAAGATATAATCACATCATAGTGAATAGTGACCATCCATGTGAGGGAGAAGCAAAACAAGCCTTCTTTGTGTCATTGTGATTAGAGATCTAGTAGGGCCAGTCTTAATGTGGGAAGAGAGGATGGAGGTCTATACTTCGTGATTACCTTAATCTTAATGCCAACTGGACATTTGTCTCCATGAAATGAGGGTGGGGAGTTGGATAGAGGGAGGGATTGAGAAAGAGAGAGAAAAGAAGAAGGAAAAAAAATTCAGAAATTTGAAAAACCCTAGAAATTTGTTTCCCATATTTCTTTTATAACCTTACTTACCATGAATGAATAGACTGGTGGTTGTTTATGCACTCTTTGATGTTTGACATTTTATATAAATACAGAAATCTTCTTAGGCTTTGGGCACCCAAGAAACAAGGAGAGCATTTAGAAAATGATATTGACATTGATGTAAAAATTCACAGCACTGATGTCAAAATTATCTTACTTTTGCTATCTCACCTAGAGTCAGAAATAGATGACTTCTGAATGTTTTGATCTATGAAGTACATTTTAAATGAAATTTCATTGGTCCTGATTTTAATAGTACCTTTTCTTGCCTTTTTTAAAGGCAATAATGGTTTTTACTCAATCCTTATTTACTGCCCATTTTAAACTCTATGACTAATATCTTCATAAGCATGAGACTCTAATATCATCAAGACACATGCTATTGTAGTTACCAAGACTTAGATAACAGAATTTAGAATTCTTACAAGAGAAATAAACTTTCTAGTTCTGGTAGAAAAAAAAGGGGGGGGAGTGATTTTTAATTTATTCACAAAGATGGTCACCAGGTTTACTTAAGTGATAGTATCTTCAACAGCAATCCTAATATATTTCTTGACACTATGGAAGGGTTATTTATTATAACCTTCTTTCAAAGTCTTATCTAACTAAGACTAATGCTCCTGTTATAACATGGTCTTTAATGAGTTCTTTTATTTTATTCTAATTTTGAGACACAGCTCTCCCTGACTTAACCTAGGGCTAAAATTGAGTATCAAAATCCCATTGTGGTTTCTGGTTCATCAAGAAACACACTGAGCTCCCCCAAAAGGCTTATTTCTCTACTTTTATAACAGAAAAGTGAGTGAATCCAGGATAGGTAATGCTTTCTGGTCTCTTTTAATTATTAGAACACAGAGCCCAGGGTTGACAATGACATTGCACAGCTGATGCAGCACTAGAGGTCTGAGGGTGAGGGTTCGCTGCAGCCAGGAAAAAAGACATTTGCCAGGCTCTACATGCATCTATTCCACTGCTTTTCTTCCTGGATCCCACAATTTGAGCTTCAGCTCTGCTTGTTACTATACCATTCCAGACACAAAGATGCTCTATTTGTCTTATGGCAGTCTTTTTCTATATCATGATGCAGAGTAGCTCAGTTATGTGTCTTGGAAATCTGAGAATGTCACCCTTTGCCACCATGTTCCAAGGCTATTATCTGGTATTTTGTGACAAAGATGCCACAAAGAGGCACTGGGCAACTCAACTAACATGTTCTCTCCTTCACAGGATTCAGCTCATTGAGCTTATAGAATATATTTCTCCAAATTCGTAACTATACATTTCTTGCATACGGGTTGCTCCTTTTGAAATCCGTAGGAGCTTTACATCTGTAAAACAAATAGTGCTTCCAATCACCTTGCCCTTGTTCTTTCCCTTTATGGATTACTACAATTTCCAAACTATTTCTTACAGTTGTAAACCAGGATTTTAAAAACAGTGTTTACAGGGAAAACTATAAATCTTATTACTTTTTTGTTATATATTAATATAATAATTATTAGTACAAACGGAATTCAGAATTTCCTTCACTTCTTTTCTCAAATAAGTTCTTTATATCATTATGACATAGGAAAAGACCAGAAAAAAATGGTAATACAGTAATGTGAAACGAAAGAAAAGATCTTGCCTTCTTTTAGAGCTACATTGATTTAAAATGCATCATTGACAATATCACCATCATTCAAGTACTGTACTTTATTCAGGTGGCAGGTTACTATTTGCAAATGCAGAGCTTATCAGAGGGGCTTTTTTTTTTTCTTTCAGTCCCACAAAACTCTTCTATTCCATTAAACAAAGAATTAGAAAATTATGAAAAACAGCCTGAAGCTGCCTCTTTTGTTCTTTAACATACAGTACTTCTATTGAGGATTTCAATGGAATTTATTCATATGACAGATGCATGGGATTGGATTGTCCCCATTTTGAAAAGTTATGTATTCTTCATTAGGCTTTTGCCCATTTTCAGAACTTTAACTGGTGTGTGGTTGCAGCTGTAATGGGTGGTACTAAAGGTGTAGTTTTAATTCAGATCTTGCTGTTTCTTTTCTCCCATTGGGGCTAATGTCAGTATCACTTACCTTTATTTTATTGCTGTCCACTCTTTTTAATGTAAGAAAAAGGGTTTGGGGGTGCTGGGGTTGTAGTTCAGTGTAGAGTGGCTTGCCTAGCACATATGAGGCACTGGATTAGATCCTCAGCACCATATAAAATGAATAAATAATAAAAGTATTGTGTCTATCTACAACTAAAAATAAATAAATTTTCAAAAGTGTTTGGTTTTCCCTGTATGTTGTTTATTTATGTAAGTTCAATAAAAATGAAAGAAATACAGATATGGATAGTTTAAAATAGTTGCAATGTTAGAAAACATATTTATAGAGTATTCCTTTGATTCAAGAATTTATTTATGAAGCTTTAATGTATTTTTAGCTTTATAACACATTGATAACACATATGCATAATAAAGGTATATGAATTATATATACTTTAAAGACATGGAAAACAAAATAATGAACTCTTTTAACATTTTTTGCAAAAGCAAAAAGAATAAGCTGTCCCTTCCTTTCATAAAAATGGTGTTATCTAGTACAGGGATTGGTGTGCTAAGGCCCAGAGTATGCTATCCATTTTTGTAAGCACAATTTTATTGAAACACAACCATGCCCAATTCCTTACATGTTGTCTATACTGTGTTCACCTACAATAGCAGAATTTGCAAAGCTGTAACAAAAACTGCAGCCCCCAGAGACTGAAGTATTTACTTTCTGGCCATTTAAAGAAAAAGTTTTATTGATAAGCTGGTAGTCTCCAAATTTAGAGGTTTAATACAGAAGTTATCACATTCTCTAAGGTAAATAATAAATGTATTTTATTTTCAGATAACCACGCATGACACTTAGCAACTACAGCCAACATATACAAAGAAAAGAAAGTTTTATTTCAAAAGACTTTGCATCAGCAGCATAAACCTCCACCACTCAGCTATGCTATAGGGAACTTTCTATCAGTCACTGAAGGAGCCATTCATCTTCTCTGCAAAAGATCTAACTTCCCAGAGAACAGAAAGTGTCAGCCATTACACTAAACCACACACACCTTTTTTCTAATGTAAAATGACAATAAGATCTGTGCAAGCTAACATGAGGTCTATAAACTGCTCTTCAATAAAACTCAATCATCCTCTGGAGGGATGAATCCAGAGAAATGGAAATGTGAGGATATTTTTAGTTAGCAGGTAGTTCACGCTGTAAGAACTTGTTTGGATTCTGGATTCGTTTCATAACATTTGTTCAAATTTTTTAATTCATCAAGAATTGTGTATGGTGCCATTAAAAAAATCTCTTACTTAGTATTCCTGCATATAGTGCCTTTCCCCTTGAAAAATTGGTCTTGTTATTTATAATTTCACATTTGCTTTTGTATCATTGGTTGTTTGAAATATAACCACTTGGTATTTCCATCTCCTTTCCTTCCATTATTTGGACTTTGTTGTTGGTAAATATTATTTTTGTACTGATAGTGACTGATCTTCATATGGTCCACTTAATAGCTGTTGACAAACACAGTTGTTCTTTTAAAAAAGAAATCCTCCTTCTATTAGGCATCTATATCTTCAATGAGAACATTAAAGTTGTAATACTATGATATTGATATTTTTAATATGTAACAGTCTGCTATGGTTAAAGATCTAATCTCTATGTTTCTTTGACCTCCTAACCTTCTACCTCAACTTTCAGTCTGTGTTCCATTTAAAAATGTAAATATTATTAGTGCATATAGGAAAGATCACCTCTGTTTGAAAATTGCATATAAATAACTCCAGAGGACTGGAAAGAGGCCTACGCTAGAATCATTGCATAAGGATAGATCTGTATTACATTAACTGCAGAAAGAGGGAATTTCATCTATTAACATGTAAAGTGCTAGTGAGGAGGCTGAGCCTAAAATTTATAAACAACACAGATATGAGCCAGTCAATGAAGCTCATGTTGAAAGATCTTTTCTCCACTGTGGTCTCTCTGAATTTTAAGTGGCATACTAGTTATTAACTATCAATACAGTCAAGTGATTAAAACAAAATGAAGGTTTTGCTTATGCTCTGGAATACTAAGGAAGCAGATCATTTGAGTCCAGGGGTCTAATTTCCATCCTGTTACAGATTTCCTGAAATGACCAAACGGCATATAAAAATAGACACTAATCTGCATCAGTTAAAGGACCAGAGAAGGGTATCATTTCCATTGTCAGAAATAGCAAAGTATTTCTGCTAGATTTAATGTCCATAGAATGACAAAGCACTAAAAATGTTTCGAAATTCTCTCTGGAGTAAGTGCTTCAGACTCTCAGGAAGTAATCAGGGGATGGTTTGGCAGACCACTGACACCTTTTAAATTGGAACCATGAACGAGGAAGTCAAGAAGATTCTAGGGGGCAAATGGGGACTTTAAATTTGATATTACTTTTGCTGTTGAAGATAAAGAGCCTTTCTAATCAGTTGTTCAATGGAGATCCAACATTTCTTTATTTTCCCATCAGAAACAATAATCAATAGTTAAGATTTATAAAAGTTTATGATGGGCCTTTTCAAAATGCATAATATGGATTGTCCTCTTAATGTTCCTACTATAGACAAGTACAGTTATTAGATAAATTTCATAGGAAAGAAAACAAGGGCGCAGACAACTTAAGCAACTTATCCAAGGTCAACAGTAAGTGAAGGACCCAGGGTTCATACCCTTAGAAGCTATGTCTCCCTTGAAATTCAGGAGTGCAGCCAGTTCTTAACCGTACACACAAGGAATTCCACTGGGTATGGCATGCTTTGGTTACCAAATGTAGCCAATGAAAATACAGATTGCACAGTAAAATTTGAATTTGAAGCAAATCATTGAAAAAATTTTACTGTAATTTAATTGTTCCATATTTAGTAGATACTCAAAATAAATGTTTCACTTATCTGAAATTAAAACATATCTGATATTCTTTATTTCAACCATGCACCCTAGTAGGGCTCCTTAATGACAAGGAGGCAGCCATGCCGGTACGAGGCACAGGAAGGGTTCCATAACTCACCTGGCCTGCAGGCTAGGCAGAAATCCCACGCACTTTATCCTGTGCACCAACTTTACCAGACAGCAGAAGAAACTGGGTGAAGAGCTGCTTTCTCTGCTGGAAAAGTTCTGCATTTGAGTCTGTCTTTGCTTCTTTTGGGAAGCTGGTTTTCTACCCAGTCATGTAAGGAAGCCTTTACCAGCTCGCCAACTGAATGTCTCAAATCAGAAATCTGAGACCAACTGAGGAAACAATGTGGGGACCTAAAACAAAAATTTGTGTCTATAAACAAATTTCCAATGGAAATTTCTCACTTTTCCTTTAAGAACAAGTGACTTAATAAAAACCCAAGTGAAGATTGCGAAGAGAGTCTACAATATGAAAGAAAGCATCCATTAGGTAGTACCTACTCTATTTATTTTTTAATCTAGAGAAAGCAGAAGTAAATGTTTGGCAGTATCTGCTTTGAGCCATCAAAAAAATCCAATAAAACCCAGTATTAATTGATAACTTCTTACGAGCATGACACATAGCCTGAAACAAAGATCTTGCCATTCAAGAAATCTTTGTAAAATGAATTCTAGAAAAACGAATGAAATGGTAAGCAATGACAACTGTTGTGATATGGAAAATGAATGAATGAATGAATCTCACCTAGGGGAAGGGAGAAAGAGTAATTCTATATGTGGGAATGGGCTTGTGGGTAGGAGAATTGCTAACTCCATTCCAACCTTCATTCTGGTTTAGATTTTTGCACCTTAAATTTTGGAGGTGATTTAGCTTTTACCAATTGCATGATTTGGGTAAGATTGAAAGGCAAATATTTGGGCATTACCTCATTTCTACTGCAGACAAGACTACAAGGGAGACATTTGGTCTTCTGGTAGCAGCATTAGTAGATGTCCTAGTGTCTAGATAAAGCTCTGTGGATGTTGACAGGCAAAGTGTGATGCATTCATTTCTTTAGGTCTTCCTTAGTTCTATGAACTGTTTGAAACCTTATACTATTCCTTTAACTTTAACTGCCTGCAGTACCATTTCAGTATCCAGACTATACTGTGTTAGTTTTGGTCACTAATTCAGGAAACAGTCTGAGAAGATGGGAAAACATGTGCAATTCTGAATTAGTTGAATTCGAAGACAGCAATGATCATAGTTTAGAATGTGGAACTGCAGTGACAGAGAGTTACTTAATACTCACCATCATGAAGGGAAAAACATATGTCTCAACTGCCAGTTGTAGGCACGTGGGAATGTATGGCAATATTCCCAGATGGTCCAGTCAGCAACTTAAGGCAGGTTGATTCCACTGGATCCATTCTATCAATAAAGAGAAGGTAAGTATAGTGACTGGAACAGATATTTATTTTGGGTATGATTTTGCCTTGACTGCCTACTACTTTTGACTTATTGAGTACTTTATTTTTTATTAGGTATAACTACATGACACAACACCTGACCAACCACAAAATTCATTACATAGAAGAAAAAGGTGAGGAAAGTAGGCTGACTCCCAAACGATTCTTAATATATACTCAGAAACAAGTGAACCTTTTGTAATGATAGAATAGACTATTGAAGAATGTAAGTCAAGAACCTTACTGAGTAATAATGTTTGCCTACAGGATGGTGTATGCTTTGAGTCAACACATGGTCTGTGGACCTTTTCCTTTCATAACTGGAACACATGGGTCTAGGTACCAAGAAGCTAAGTGCAAATACACTCTGCTTTAGTACATATAATGAGCCATGCACTACATTTTTGTTCCTTATTTCTGTGATTTTGCTTCTGTAAATGAAGAGGTTTCAGTACTAGAATGAGGAAGGCAGTCCACAAGGAACACATCAAGTCATTGGTTCTTTGAACCTCAAGTTGACGCTGCCACCTTTTAATATTGGGATACTTGTAACAATGAACCAATGGACAGAAAAGAGAATTGTAGGGTTTTCTAGGGTGATTGATCCTGATTATTAAGAGGAAATAGGTCTGATGCTAACATGTTGGTAGGGAAAGGCAAATCACAGCTCAGGAAATCTTTTGCATGCAACCTGGCTCGGCCACGTTTACCGTAGTACTCAAAGGAATAGCTGCAAGAGCAACAGGTTAAGACACTCAAGTATGAAAGTTTGGGCCACTCCACCAGGAAAAAAAAAAAATCTCAGGTTAATATGTTGCCCAGGGGAAAGTAACCTAAGAAAGGGTTTTAGAATGAAGGAAGTTATACATAATAATTATGACTTTATGATCAAGTGCAAAAATAAGGGTTAAAACAGCTACTCATTTTCTTCTTTGTGTGATTACAAAAGTTTTGTTAAATGACTTTCTTTTCTTTCTCACTTTGTCCTGTCATCTTATATAGGGTTAGTGACAGTCTACTTAATTTTTTTCCTTCTGTTAAAGAATATCAAGATGATAATGATTGAATGTAGGGAGAATATCACCTGCTTGAGGGTGTCATGACCATTGATAAAGAGAAGATGAAATCAGTTTCATTACTACATTGAAACCTGAATTCTTGCAGTCTGTATTTTACGGCTCTATTGTAGGAATCTGAAAGTTTAAGATCAGAAAGAAGGACATGTTATGAAGTGAGTATCCAAAGGCACAGACTAAGGTAGATGGCTCAGTACCCAATATCCATCTAAATCCTTTCAAGGGTGCTTCCAATATTGTACCTGCCAGAAAACAACAAAACACAATTTTTACCCAGATCCCACAAAGGTTCGGACATGATATGGTCTATTGCTCAGATATACTTTGATGAAATTTGGTGTTTGTTTGCAGTACTGGTGATTGAACCCAGGGATGCTCTATCACGGAGCTACCCTTTTTTATGCTTTCTTTGAAGACAGGGTCTTATAAAGTTGCCCAGTCCCGCCTCAACTTGCAATCCTCCTGCATCAGCCTCCTGAGTAGTTAGGATTACAGCTATGCACACTGTGCTGAGCTCTGATGAAATTTAGAAGATGGAGGTTAAGCACAAATTTTTCAATTTCTACTGGCATTTATGATCAAAGAATCATTGTGCTTTCCTTTCTGCTGTTCATTAGCAGAGTTCCAGGTCCCTGGTCACCAGAATTATGGATATCAAGAAAGGATTTTGTACATATTGCATCAGGAATAGCATTGGTTTGGAACGGATACCATGACCAAAACAATTTTCGATGATGTTACTTTACTGATTGATCAGTGTGGTTTCTGTATTGTGGTAGTGGAAACATGGTTCTGAAGACTGGAGCTGATGTGTTTCATAGTGGGAACTGATTTTCTCACTATAGAAGAAGCATCACCTCTGATGACCACCTGGTTCTGTGGAGCATTATTCCTGGAATTTGTTCCTTCAGAATTTCTGACAGTACTATAGGCAAGCTCCCTGTGATACATCCATTTCATCCTAAGCTAGGTATAGTGAATTCTACTTCTGACAAAATCCTAAACATACAGATCACTTGATCACAGAGATTGAGATGAGAAGTAAGGAAGCCCAATAACAGGCTCAGAAAAAAAATACATATACATGAAATTAAGATTGCAAAGTTAAAAAGTGAAATTTAAATAAATTAAATTCACATAAAATTCTGCAGAAATTAGAATTGATATTGTAGAAAATTCATTGGGTTGTGACAGACGAATTTAGGTGACTCTTTTAAAAATAGGGAAAAAACCAATGCATGAAAATAATAAAAATATGTAGCAAACGTGGATGTCAGGAGATATTAAATGTAAGGATAATTGATGTTACATTAAGAGAAGTCAGAATTAATGAGATTCAGTAGTTATAACTGGGATGAGAAGGATGAAATAAACAACAAAAAATCCCACAGCAATCTCAGTTCAGAAAACAATAGGTGTAGATGTGGAGAACACAGTCTTCTCTAAAGGTTCAGGTAAAATTTTTTGATGACATGTTCACATTGAAAGATAAAAAAAAAAAAAATTCAGACAAATATGCAGGACCAAAACACAATCTCCAAAACTCTAGACTACAAAAGAAAAGAGAAACAGAAGTTTTGTTCAATAATAATGACCAAGCATGATAAAATAATGTGTACAAACCTTTGAGGGAAAAATGTCGTATGAGCTAAGAACTATAAAAGAGAATTTGTGAATGCAATTTTAAAAACCTGTGAAATATAAGAACTCACTACTGTTGCACTCACAAATGTCCCCTGAAAATAACTATGTAATAACCAATGTTAGCAACAAAGATGAACCAAAGAAATAAGTGAAGATAACAGTAGGTATAACACAACAGGATGGGGAACTCGGGGGTGAAATAAAAATTAAATTTGAAATAGAAATTAATGTTGTAAATACTTCTTCAAAGAAAGATGAATAAAAAACAAATTTTCATTATTTAATTTTAATTTTTAATTGTTAAATCATTAAATAACCTTAATTTTAATAAATTTGGTTTTGATATATCTACAGAGCATTTATTAATTAGATCATATATTAGGACATACAGTTTGGCTCTATATGTTCCAAAAACACCTTAATAGACTGTACTGACATAAGTTTAAAAGTAACTACTCACTCCATAGAGAGAAAATGAAAACTTTAATTGCATAATATTCAGAAAAATAGAAATGAAAGCCCTGCAAACTAAATACATTTAAAAGCTTTTATTACTTCAGAAAAAATTAAAATACATAAACTGCATTTACAGAGGTTGTACTAAAACTGCAAAACTAAAGAGAACAAAAGAATTGAGCTAAAAGTAGAAAAGCAAAAGTTGTCAATTCACATGTGAAAAACCAGTGAGATTAATATCTACAAGGAGGCTCTCAAAATAATGCATGCTCGAGTAAATTGTGTTTGTTTTCATGAAACAAGATGATGACAGTATAGGAAAATGTGAATCATAATTCTAGTGATTAGAAAAATAAAAACCCGAGATAATCAAAGTATAATTCTATTCTAACAGATGTGGGAGAGTCTAAATGAATGATTTCCAAGAAAAAAGCCCTACAACATTACACAAAATTTGGGCAAGTAAATGAATATAAAGGTATACTTAAAAAAGAAAAACTCTGGAAATGTTATAAAATTGTAAGGTTGGATTTTCTTAAGAATGGGCAACACAATTCAAAAAAAAAAAAAAAAAGAATGGACAACAAATTCCATAACTACATTAATTACTTCAAAACCACTGTCCAATAGAAACATGTCAATGAAATATACCAACCTAATATACTCTTGTATCAGAACATGAAAAAACACATACAATAAAAACTGGACTAATATAATTTGTGAATAGAAACATATAAATACTAATAGAATTAAGTGTATTGTTAACTATTTTTATCAATTTCTTCATTTATCAAATGGTGTTTAATGTTACATATTATTATTTTTCTGTATGTATATGTTTTATGTTCATATTTAAAAGCAATATATACCTATTATATAGATACAACCTAGACATGAAAGTTTATTAGAATGAAAAGCGAGTCATTAATGCCTCTTGTGAGTGAGATATGATAGTAGCTACTGTCTGGTATCTCAAGCATATGTATGGTTTGCATATTAAAAATTTTAAACCAATATCTTTAAATAAATATTTAATATGAAACTATGATTTTAAAAAAATTCTTTTACTTGTATATAAATAGATCAATTCACAGAATAGAACGCCCAGACCAGAGAGTTTCCATGATTATCAGAATCAAGTATCCTTAAACATTATTTACTAGCATAGTAAGGTATTTTGAACTGCAATTTAGCATAATTAATCAAAAGTGTACACCTATAAATATACTTTCATTTAGCAAATATATGTGTAGAAATAAAACTTAATAAATGATCAGATGTCTGTGCAACATTTCTATAGTTCAAGATTCACTTCAAAGTTATTTATAAAACTGGGGAATGAAAATAAGGCAAATGTACAAAACAATTAAATTCTAAAGTATACCAACATGTTATTAATATTAAAAGAAATCACTCAATGTATTATATTAAACAGTTTTATTGACATCTAGTTCACATTCAATGAAATTTAGAATGCACAATTAAATATCTTATTACATTCACATATTTGCACAAACATCACCATTTGCTTCCTGTAATCCGGAACATTGTTGTTAGGTGCATATATGTGCATAAGTGTTATATCTTCTTGATAGATTGATCCACTTATGATTATAAAATGTCCCTCTTCATCTCTAGTAAACTTGTCTCTTATTTTAAATCTATTTATTTGATATTAGTAGAGCAACTTTAGTCCCTTGAGGTAGTTGTTGGCAGGGCATATGTATTTCCATCATTTTATATTTAATCAGTTAGTCTTTTCTAAACTAAAGGATATCAAATGTAGACTGAATGTCATTGGAAATGGTTAGTTTTATTTTTATCCTGTCTGACAACATCTGCCTTTTAGTTAGATTGTTTAATTGTCATTATAGGTATGGTTGGCTTTCCTTTTGGCATTTTGCTATTTGTTTTCTTTTGTCTCATGTCTTTTTTCAGTTTCTTTACTTCTCCCTTATAATCTTAGTTTGCATTAATGGGATATTTCCTTGAGAAAATATTTTAGTTCATTTAGCAAAATTTTTTAGTGTATTTTCAGTTTGATTAGAGGATCATTTAGGATTTTCAACATATTTAAGTTATTAGACTTTTCTTTATACTAACAATTCTAGAGTTTCTAGTGTGACATAGAATGTTACTCCTATTTGACTGTACTTCCTTCTTCCCCCTTTTCATGTTAGTATTATCATTTTACATTTATATATATTACAAATCAAAATATACACTATTACTTTATGTAATTTTTATCTCTTAAAAAGCAGACAGAAGGCAGGAAAACAAGTATATACTTGCAAAACTTGTTACGTGAATTCTGGTTCTTGGCACTTGTTCCTGTGGATCTGAGTTACAATCTAACTTTCTTATTTTAATACTTTTCTGTCCTCATTCCTATTTTGTGTGTGTGATGTTATTTTGTATGTTTGTGAAGTTCTGTTTCATGTCTATGTGTTTTAGTTTCACTGACAGAATTTAATATGTACTATTTTAAGTAGGTTTCAAAAGAGTTAAAATAAGAAATATGTATGTATACTATTTTTTAAATGACCTAAATATTTACCTTTACTGAAATTCTTTGTGTATGTGTGGATCTAATAGGTTATTAAGTAAAAAAGTATATTATTACATAGGAAACTGTAACACTATTTAGAATATACACTAATTTGCTTTTGTAAAAAGACAATTTGAAAATAAAAAGTACCATGTCAATCATTGTTCAAGATTTGCCTCAATTTCAAGTTTTATATCATCATTTTTCAAAATTAATATTTTTCCAATTTATTTACCATGAATATATGTTATTTTGCAATAAAGAACTGTGCTTTAAAATACAGATTCTAAGGTGGCACATTCTGTTTCTTCAAGTCTTTTAAGTTTTCTCTGAATGTCCCATTCTACTTACTCAACTTCTGGAGCCTTGATGAAGGTCACAATATCTGTGCCATCCTGTAATGTCTTTAAGATGCCACAAAAATCTCATCATTTATAAGCTTGTAACCAAGGCTTTTCTCATCCAGAAGAAAAACTCCTCCAAAAAGTGTAGAAATGGAACAGGATAATAGAACTCCATATGTAAGCAGAATATTGAAATTTTTCCTTCTTGCTCTTGAATTTTCAGTCACAAACAGAGCTTATTTGTCTAAAACAAAAATCAAAACATGTTAATTAGTGAGGAGAACTAAGCTGGTAATCCCACAGATAAATGCCCCAGGTGACCCTAGAAAAAATGATCATCAACACTTCAAACTGTCAACATAAAGAGTCCCCTTACTTTTCACAGGAAGTTTTAAAAAATGCAATTGAGCATGTTATCTTAATAAGGGATAGAAACATTTGATCCACTCATGTCTAAATTATTTTTCTAAGTGACACCTTAGACCTTCACCTTTCATTCAACTTCCTTTCTTTGAAGTTTCAATACATTTTATCCATATTGTTTTGATGTAATCTAAGGCTTTTAAATGGGTTTGATATGAGGATGAACCGTCTTTAACTCACCATGTTTTTATTCCCTTCCTAAATATCTTACTTCAGTGTCTTTCAAACAAAGACAGGTTAATAGCTATTAACTGTCTCAATTATATTTCTTCTCCTTTTCATGGTTTTAATATGCAAAATGAGTTAAATAATAAGCGATACTTAGACCTCAAAATGAGAGCCTTGTTAATTAAAGGCTAAACATGATATAGCAAGAATTGGGGTGCTTTCCTGGTACAAGTATACATATCCAATTATAGGCTCTATTTTTAAGAAAAAGGACTTTGGTACAAGAAAAGTCTCTCTTCAGACCACAGGTAAAATTAAGCAAGAAAGAGTGAATGTTAAGCATTTTACTTCTCAAAATATTAATTTAGTCATATAAAATAACTTTTTTTCCTCTCTGATTATTGGCAAAGGCAAGATGTGCATGTTTTTCTTTGAATAGTGTATTAATGAAATTGAAGGTTTGGGCCTTATGCTGTGCATGTTCTGCAACATTTTGAAAGCTAGCTGGGAATCCCTGTGGTGCTGACTGAAGGAAAAGGCAAGCAAAGTCTTCTTCAGTTTTTGAGAACCAGAAATATTTTCAGAAGTCATGTATCAAATAAACTGCTTATGAGCAAATGATTGTAATGCTGCCTCAGTTTCAGTGATAGAGGGATCTCTTTAAAACACTCTGACATAAAAAAATAAATCAGCTTTAACTTCAATTATTAAGAGCTAAAGTAGCATTCTTTGATAGAAAGGGGTGGGTTTCTGGCATTTCAATGATAAATATGTATGAAAAAAATACTTGTGTCACCATGGAAACCAAGACCTCACAGATACATATATAGGCACAGGGTCTAATGGAAACTTGGGATCTCTAAAAACAAATGGGTGAAGACCAATCTCTCTTAGAGTATGTTTTTATATTTTAAGTTTTAGGATCCTTGAATTTTTAGCATCCATTTAGTGTTTCAAAGAATAATTTTAGATTTTCTCTATTTTTGAAATTTCAAGGGTTTAATGAGTACTCTTAAATAAGCATTGATGGAAGTTCCTACAGGGTTGCATTATAACTATGAGTTGGAAACTTGGAGTAACTTCACTCTAAAGGAATCAAATAGGTCTCTTTAAGACCAACACAGTCTGTCATAAGCATATAGACAGATGGGCTTTATTTTTCTCCTATTAATTTTTGCTTTTCTATGAATGAATTCTGGATTAGAGTTGAGTATGTTATCTGAAAGCACTGTTTTTCCTGTGACTAATTTTATAAATATGGAGTTCTGATAGAATGTGTACCCTGGCTGTATTAGTTGGGGCTACCTCCTGCTAGGAGTCAATGCATTTCATATTCTCTGCTTCCCTAAAAGTACAGAGTTTATTATTTTCTATGACTTAATTTTAACTATATATATTTAAATGAAGGGACTATGGACAATTCAAATGTATACCTCTTACATAAAAGATAGTGTTGATAAGAGAAAAAGGACTCTGGTTCAAATAATCCAAAACTCTAATCCTACTTCTGTTTCTAAATGGGAATTTGACCTTGGAAAAGTCACTTCATCTCTCTGAACCCTGATTTCCAAATTCATGCACTCAGGCTCATAATATATGCATATGTCCAGGATAATTTTGTGAATCAGTTCATTTGGAAACTTTTTTAAAAACCATAAATCATATTCCAAATATGGTGAAATGAGATCTATTGCAGCTAAAAAAAATCCACCTAGTTGAAATCTTTCATAATATCAATACGTGATGAACTAAATTTATAGCTCACAAAGCACATGTAGGCTGTGCTTAGCAACACCAGAATATCTGGGTTAAAAGTAAAAATTTATACAAAGTGTATTTTAAAATTAAATCTCACTTGCTTACTTCCTTTCTGTATTTTTTATTCAGTCATCAGAATTATTAGTGGTTATGGATTTATCATTGCACAGTTCAAACTTCATATATCTTCCAATTTAAAATCATGGTAAATTCCTTTCTCAAGAGTCATCATCATAACAACAAATCTCATCATTATGTACAATTCTAATGCACAAATAAAAATGTGGAAAGAAGAAAAAAAAAGGAGACATCATCAGTCTTTTGATATTCTTACCTGATTCGTAAGGACACTATTTCAATGAGTAAAGAGAAATATTTCATATAACTGACAGTAAGTGTTTTGAAAACGTAAATAAAATGTCTATCAGTGATAATGAGCACCAAAAATATTTCACTTTGTAGAGCATCACTCTACCTATGAATATGTCATAAGGTTCCTGCTTCTTCCATAGCATTGTCCCCTTCTTCACCATTCCACAGTTGGGGACTGCTGCACACCTGACAATCTTATCATGGTCCCCAGACTCAGTGCACATCTGTGGAAAGGCAGGTATTGCCTTTTATTTTTTCAATTGCCACTGTGAAGGTATAAAGCCTCTTTGACTCTAATTGAATCCTTACAATTAGGAAACTCGGTCCATAGTGCACAGGAATGTTCTATCTTTTCCACATTGAGACCCACCAAAGAGAACAGAATGATGCATTGTTTACTCATGTGTTGCTTATACATTGTATACCCCAACTGTATAACAGCTGAATTTGTTGCCTGAGAAATTTCTCTCCCAGCAGATTAAAGGAGTTTTTAATACAAAATAAAATTATAAACATGTAGTTGTTTATCTTTCCAATGTAAATAGGATAAAGAATATTAGCACATTTAAATACCTTAAAAAACATTTTTTTTCCTTTGCAGCATTCAAAATAATGCTCTTAGTCTTATGGCACCAATTCTGACTGAGAAATAGAAAAACCAGAGTGTTTAACACTGTTAAAAGGACTGATTAGATCTGATGAATTTACAGTCTCAATGACCATTAGAATAGACTGGGACAAGAAAAACTCATCCCCCAAATGCCATAATTAAACTCATGTTACTTTTAAAAATTTATTTGTATTTATTTCAATGGAGAGACACACATAGTAATTTCCACTTACTAGATTTATATGTTTTAAGTTCTATGCATCTTTAATAAACCACAATATTTCTGGTATAACAGATATTTTAAACCTGGAAGATTAATATGTTCATTTCCAAAATAAATTTTACTGTATATTTTCCTAGGATAGGATCCTATGTAAGGAAAGTTGTGGAATATTGGGAGTACTTAAAAACAAGAACTCAAGAAATAGCTTTCTTATTGTTTGAACATATTGAATTATAAAAAATTGTATGTCATTGTACAGTCATGCCTTTAAATGCAGCCACTAATTATATAAAAATTTAAACTTCAGCTACCTTCAAAGGCAAAAAGTGAGGAACGGAACTGATCAGATCTATCCACCTATTACTACTAAAACAGACTTGAATATTATGGTCAAAATACATAGAAAAGTAAACACTTAGATAAAACAAAACAAATCAAAAACATTCCCAAATCCACACTGTTTCTTACACAACGGTTGAACATCTCGAACTTCATAATTATTCAGGTTTTTTTTTTTATTAATACCATTAAATGTAATCAGATTCAGCAGTCTGTTAGATAATAATTTACTGCAAAGAACAATACTGTTCAGTATTTCCACCCTGCTTTAGTAAATTAATTTTCTACTGTGTAGGAAAGAGATGGAGTTCTGTTTCCTACCCATCCCCTGCTCCACAAATACCGGTTTTAAAACTTTCTTAAACAGTTACGTACAAATCTTTGGATTTTGTGGGGGAAAAAAAGAAATAACTTTTTTTTTATTAAGTTTGGTCAATGCCATATTTTCATGCTAAGTTCTAGTGATTATTTCTTACAGTGATTTGGCAGCATTAACTTATTTAAAAAAAACGTGATTTAACAGAGTAAAATGTCAGTAGTTAAGAAAGAACTAATAGCCAAAGTAAGTTTAAATAAGTTAATGTAGACATATTAATTGACTTTTAAAAACAATGAAATAGTATAGACTTATAAAATAACACATCTTTTTTAAAAAACACTGTTCCAATATGCTATTTAAGTAAAAATGTCAGGCACATATGATAAATAACCAATAATGTCTTTTACCACAAAACATCCTCATCCCTACTCCTAGTTGTGCCCTGTGTGAACCCAATTTATCACAGAAAGGAAAAGACAAGAGAAAATAGGAGACTTGGTGGAAGTTTGTCACATCTAAGGAGAAGTTCAAAACACATTGCAATACTTTGGTACCCAAATACGTTAGCTGTCTTCAGATATTAACAGAAAAGAAGGGATTTGCACTCTCATTATGGAATTATTATCTAGTTATCAGTTATATCAGTGTTTACTTTCAAAGTAGTATTTAAAAATACTATACTTACATCATATTTATAATTACTATTGATTATTCAAACTCATAGAATTTAATTACTCTAGGATTAAAAATCTAGAGACCTAAAGAAAAAAATATAATGTAAAAATCTTCATGTAAAAAATCTTATACTGAGTTTATTGGAAGGAACACTCTGCCCTCAAATGTGTATGCAAAGTGGGATAAAAACCAGGTTAATGTAGGGGCAGGTAATCTGTGGTGTTAATTTAGGAATTCTAGGTAAATTTTTTTCTCAAGTGTCAGTGTAGCTTTAAGATTCTCCCTGCACAGGGTAGAAAAAGCAAGTGGGTGGGGGGAATTGTGTAGAGAGAAAACATAAGAAGGTTTAGGGATTATAAGAGAAATCTGAAGTCCTTGGAAATCAACTTTTCTTTTCCCAAGCTCTTTCTAAGCTTGACTGCCTCCTACCTTCTTCCCGGAGAACGCATCTCTGCCTTATTCGGGATTGCAAGCTGACCCTGCAGTTGTCAGTTTACCTTCTGCATTCCTGGTTTATCTCAACACACAGGGAATACACAAACACAGGCATTCTTTCACACATGGTTACACAGGTAAGTTGTCAGCCAATCATCTTGGTGGCATATTTGAACTGAGAATTGAAAAAGAGAAGATGAACTAGAAAAGAGATTTTTTTGACTCCTGATCTCTAGGGAACCAGGATAGATCAGTATAAATAATAGTGCAAACAAGCAATTTTAACCAAAAAAATAAAAATTGAGCTCTAAATTGGCAGCAGCTCTTTGGTAGCATTTATTGAACATAGTGCTCACAATTTTTCTTTTAATTCAATTTTTTAAAACTTTGTGTATATTTGAGACCAATATGATGTTTTCTTCTTTTTTTCCTCAGATATTTTTCTCCATTTATGAAATTTTCCAGGACACAAAAATTCAACTTGTAAATAATTTTGGATTGGCAATGCCTTGTATGCACTAACAGATTACATACTGTTCTGATTAGACACACTAAACATGCTACTCGATATGTAGACGTGTTTCAACTCATGATGACAGCTGATGTATGATTTACTGCACTGAATGTTCAAGGCATTTGTATTGGTTCAATATTCATATTTATTTAAGTCAAAATTTAGTTGTATAAATGATGTATCAGATGGCTACTGACAAGAGTTTTTTAAAATATTCACGTGTACTTTAAAGAATAAAAAATCACATAAACATGTCAAAATCCTATGAAAATAAAGTAGGTTGTTTTAAAAGTAAAATAAGCCAATGACTCTCTACTGTATGTTTTCTATGCCATTTTAGTCAGCTGCCAAAATGAGAGAAACTTCAACAAGATGAATCCAAACATCTGCTTCAGGAAAACAATCTTTGTCAACTAAGAAAAGGTCCTTTGCAGAACAAAACGCCACATTCTTCTTTTAAGTTCACTCAATTCAGACCTAACATCTACTTGCCTATTGCTGGTCGATGTTCTAACTTCAGTTTGATCTGAGCCCTGAACTGTCACTGACCAGGCAGCATGATGTGTGCCATTTTACCTTAACAACCGGTTGTAAATCACTCCATAGAGGAAACACTTGTTAAAAGCTTAATGGCCAGAGGAAAAAACATGCAAATTTCCAAAAGAGCAATAAGTATCCATTTCTGGGTTTGTCTCATAAATTGCACCCACATCCTGATTGGTCACATAGTCAGAGGCATAGCTCATTGCCTAGACAACAAACCAAACCTTTTTCTTACAGGGAAACCCATTGTTGATTCGTATTTTCCTGGAAGTTTGCATATATTATTTATTTCTGATTAGAGATTACTATAGTCCACAATTTAATAATGGGAGGGAACACGTGAATAATTCTATTCCATTGGAGGGATATAAGATGAAGATGTAGATGTAGGTGTAGGTATAGGTAGATATAATGTATATACGCATATACATATTGTATATACGCATACATACATACACGTATATACACATGAGTTAAGAAACACATAGTTTAAAAATCATTAATACATATTTGCATTGTTTTCCAAGTGGTTTTTATTGACCTAATGAAACCCCACACTATTTAAAAATGGAACAAAACTAAGCAAGTAATTTTCTAAAATGTCACAGAAGAATGAAAGAGAAAAGAATAAAAAAGGATTAAAGGATAGAGGAGAAATAGTAAAGGGGGAAGAAAGGAGAAAAGTTTTCTTGGATTTCTACAGTTTGTTTTTACTTCACTCTAAAGCATATTAAAAACAAAATTTTTAAATTATTAAGACAACAGTAAAGATTCCTTAAAAGGTTACGTGGATGTTATTTATACTAGTTTTTCCCCATAATATTTTCGATATAAGAATGTTTATAATTGTCTGAATTAAAGTGATCTGCTAAACACAGAGGGACGTCAGCATCAACTACCCTACTTAAGGAATCCATAGAAAGAGATCTCATAAAGATGCAAAGTCACATTTGTTCAAGGAAAAAGCCAGCTATTTTCCTTTACTTCTAATTTCCTCTCAAAGAAGTTTTTAGTTTCCATATTTTAATGACAATACATTGTACCATTCCCTTTTCAAAATTATACTTTGAAAGGTACAAGTTTGTGAACTGATTTAACAAAAAACTTACTTGACAAGGAAAGGAAAGAAAAAGAAAAACTGTCCACTTCATAGAACCATTTTTTGTTGCTCTAATTTTACATTGTTGTTGGTCTGAGAGGGTGTTAGTGATTCGGTTAATCTATCCTCTTAATAAGTAAAATATTCTGAGTTAACTAAAAATAATAATAATTGCCTGAAGGAATAGATATTAGTTCATAAGTCGGAAACATGAAGGAAACATACCTTTAGGGGCATAGTGTCCACTGATAGATTAAAAAGCCCGCCTGCTTTGAATGCCTACCCTGAAAACTGATCTTTCTTAAAGATAGCACTTATTTTACATTTCACTAAAATGAGCCAATTAATATTCTGTAAAAATAACTGTTTCCATAATAAAATGCCATTACCATGTCCGTAACCCTCAGCATTTAGAATCTGCAATATTTCGGGGTGTATACATTCTGTCCTATGATTCTACCAAACTGCTGCTTGTTTGGTGCTTTTTAAACAATTGGGACTTTTTCACAACTAATAGAATATTACAGTCATGTAGGGGTCCTACAGTGCTAATTTAACCTTGCTAACCGGTGTCTTTAATGGTAAAATGAATAAATTAGTCTCAGACCTCCTTCCTGAGGTGAACTTTGCGTCTATAATGCCTATGCTTTCCTACCAGACAAGGTGCTGCTCAAACAGGTCACCCATGTGTGCTTTGTGGGGAGCCTGTCGCTAACACAGAGAGACCAGAATTTTGTAAAAATACCTGTTCAATTTAGTCCACGAGTTTTTTTTTTTTTTTAAATTCCAATCAGTTCCATATTTGCTGTCACTGATGATTTTTATTCATTAATCGAACAATAATTCAGTTAAAATAGTGGAAGTGGCTGCCTATGTAGATTGAGCTTCCATCTCTAAACATGTTGATATGTCTGAACTGGAGTTGAATGGAAACAGGTCCTTCATTGCTTAATAATTTACAGTTGGTGGAGGAAGTATTGCATAAATACTTTCAGTAGGAGAATAAAATTTCAATAATGTAAATAATGCATTATCTATTTTCTGCTTCCATTGTAGTAAGGTTTCTGATTCTCAAAACTGTTGTCTGACAGGTCTGTGTTCTCCTGGCCAGGTTGTGGTACATTTTGCAGCTTGTCAAATTTCCTCGCTTCCTCGCACCCTTTTTCATTATACAGTATTGCTCTGTGCTTAGCCACTGTATCCGTTCCTGCAGACATACTCTACCTTCAGTATAACACTAAAATTGATTTGCTGGCGCTCCTTTGCTTCTTCACATTTCACATCTTCCCATTGAATTTCTTGTGTCAAGAACACAGCTCTGTCTTTCTACTTCCATCCTCAGAAATCTGAACATTCTTTGGGTTTTCTGAATATTTAAATAGCTTTGTGACTGATGTCGGTGTGTTTCATTCTATAGTACTTTGTTCAGTGCAATTTTGGATTATGCTTTGAGACCATTCTGGCCTTATTTTCATTTTACATTCTTTGTGTTGGAAAATTATTGAAACATGTTGGTTCTTTCACCTGAATTAATGGCAGAAGACTTTTGGTAAAAGAGCAAAGTTTTTAATTAGTATACCTTTCAAAAAGCATGTACTAACCACCCCCCCAAAACCTTTATAACATCATATGGATTTCCTGATAGTTTATTTTCTATTCAAGGAACAGAACAGGAAATAGCAAAAAATTCTAAATACCTGCACACAAATAAGAAAATATGCTTTCTTTCCTCTGAAAAAATGAAACAAATGAACATAAAAAATGATTCAGGGTTGAGATAATACGATCTAAGTTAGTACAAGATCTCAGGTGTTCTCCAGAGAATTCAAAGCCCCACCTTTTAGTGCTCCTTGATAAAGCACATTTATTTTAGCATATTGTTTTTAACTGGTCAAATTTTGAGACTTTTGGAAGCGTAGGTGAAAGTTCAAACTTCTTTACTAAAGTGTAGCCATTGTGTAATAAAAATACCCAAGATGATTCATTCAGTCAACCTAATATCTACTCATCAAAGAGGAGAACAAGCTAAGGAGCATTATATCTTTCTCTAGGATAACATGTTAAGTACAGCATTCCAATCTAAAAGGCAGAAGTGTTCCTTTGAGTAAAATAATTAATGATCCCAACAAAAGGAAAGCCGTTACGAGAGAGACCTCTAGTGGGAAAAGCTGCAAGTGTCTTGGAAAAGGGTTTTATTGTTTATGCTTCATCTAAAAAACGAAACTTGCACAGCTATTTAAGGCTGCGTCAATAAAGCAGCCAACTAAATTCCTCTTTAATGCTTAGTACATGGTATTTGTCCAAGCAAATAATGTTTTTTAGAGCGGAGCCAACAAATGCTTCAGGAAGGCTTAACTTCTTAGGCATCAGATTTTGAAAAACAAGTTACAGATATCGAAGAAGAAAGACAAGAAGATTTTTCTTAAGAGGAACAACCAGAATCTGGTTTCCAGAGCCATAACCTTTTATTTGTTTATTGAACCAATATTTTAATTGTAGGAATTTTTACGTATGAAAATATCAAAGCACTTTTTCTGAGCATGAGGCAGGGATTAGGAAGATTCTCCAGTTTAAAAAAATAAAAAGAAACACATTAAATATCAATTCAAAATTATTTTATAAAGACAAATGGCAAAGGTCTGTGATACGTGGAGTAGAGATGTGCCCAAGTACAGGTTATGTAAAGAAAACCATCATCTCTGGATTAGAGTATTTCATTTTAATGCTCTTTAGAAGATTATTCCTTCTTTGTTCTCCACACAATTGCATTTAATTATCCTCTGATGTATAATCTAATTGTAACTACTTATTAAGTTTTTCCACTTTAAACAATGTTAATGGTAAATATGAAAATTAGGGTATGTTTTCTGGCTAGAAATCTAGCATTAAATCCCAGAGAAAATGTGCCTTTTTCTGTGTTTACCTACTAGGTAGTAATATAACCTCTAATTTAATTTTAGGACATCCACTTTAGTTCAGGGGGACACTGTGACCCAGCGATACATATCTTAAGAAAGCATTCTGGCAAGAAGAAAAAAGTGAAAGCTAGGAATCCATACCTAGAGTGTTAACTCAGTCCTGAATGTTGTCACAGTTTTTATGAACAGTAATATAGCTGTGGGAACTAGTTGCTTATAATAACAATTCCTGAAATTCTCTTCTATAATAATGACAAATGAAGCATCTTTCTTTTTAAAAAATACAAGCCCAATGAAGATTTAGAATTTAGTTATTGTTCATCCAAATTTAGGGGAAAGGTGTTTTGTAAATCTTTACTTTCAATGTAAACACCTAGCTTTCCTATCCATTTTGACGGTTATCTTTACTAATACTCTTCCATTTCTCTTTAGGGTGGTGAAATTTTAGAGCCCATTTACAAGGCAGGTCATTCTACAGCCCTTATGTGTATCATGGGGATATATCTCAGTTAATTCAGAAGAAATGTTATTTTCCTCTTCTACCAAAGTTGGAGCATCCCATAAAAAGGACATCATTATTCCAAGGAGGTGTTGTTCGTGAATCTCTTCAAATTTGGACAGGTGGTTGGCAGCCACTTAAATGAGAATTGGTAGTGGGGTGGAAGAAATGTGAGAGAAGGGAGGAGAGAGTGTCACACAAATTTTATTTCTCTGACTTTGTTTCCAGCTTAGAATGGAGCTTTTTCAGAGAAAGAAAAAAACGACTTCAATTTTGGAAGTTTGAGATGAGATTTGTTGTTTATATTAAAAATAATTATACAATTCTGATTGTTTTGCTATTTTAATAGTCTCTCACTGTGCACATGTGTTTATCTGGACCTATATTGATTTAATTTGGAGCACATTTATGCCATTCTATTCAAGAAAAATGTTTAACTATTTGTTCTTAATTATTTATAATCCATGTTGAGGTAATAGATATATCTGGTCTAATATAATCATTATGTTTCCTGTTTTGTGAAATGGATACTAACTTGTTTGATTTCAATCACGTATATTAAAAGGAAACTTTAATTGTATTCAATTCAACTGCTTTTAAAGAACATCTGTGGACTCATAATTCCCCTAAATGTTGGTGACAATAAAATGGATTCTCAATCTAAACTCCTAAAAAATTATAATGGCTAAAAAAATTTCCCAAGTTAGAAAAGCATAGGGAAATAGATTTATCTAGTCTCTTTTCTGGTGACCTTTTCTTTTAAATAAAAGTGAGTCACATTCCTATGTTGCCCTGTGTTCTTCAGATAAAACCACACGTTTCAGTTCATAGCTGTGTCCTCTAACCATGTTGGAACACTGATTCTACTCGTATGTGCAGCTCCTGAAGCGCTTCTTTGCCCACTTCCTAGTCTTAATAGGTCTCACCCTTTGCTCTACAGTTTTCCAAGCCTCACACGGTGCAAGAAAGAATGAAAGGGAAAAAAAACGTCTTCAGAGTTTCCTAGAATGCCCATGGGAACGTAAAAGTCACACTCTGGTTTGCCAAGGCAGCTGAAATACAATAGTTTCCCAGTCACAACATTTTGCCATGTTTGAAGGATGTGCGCATGCACGCACCGCTGCGCGCGCGCGCACACACACACACACACACACACACACACTAGCAAAGGAAAGAATGCCGCAAATACAATTACACTCTCATTTTAGGGATACCGCAGACTCTTCTTGCTTTAATTATTAATATTTATATATCCACTATTGACGGTTTTTGTTTCTCTTTTGGGTGCACAAGATCTAGGGGGAAATACCAAAAGAGAATCTAGTCCTTTTTTGCACTAAACATGTGTATTATATTTAATTTTTTTTTTTTTTTTTTTTAGTTTGGGCTGTATATTTGCTTGCTCTATAGTTTTAAACAAGTTACTTCAAAATTTATAATTTCCCCTCCATTCAATGTTATCATTACCCTTATTCCCATTTTAAAATCTGTGAATTGCCTAGTGGGCATGAGATGTACTAACACAAAAATGTGATCTACTGAAAACAAAACCCACCCGCACAGCCCTCAGTGGACCTGAGTGCTCATATCTGGATCCGGGTAGTTTCTCTCATGCCGCCATGTAAACTACTTAGTCACCTTAGCAGTCCCTAATACTTCTGTGCTTTTGTTTGTCTGCAATGTGAAAATATCAGTATTTAATCTATCAAATATTGATGTAAAGTTCCTTGAAAAAATACAAATATAAGTAACATTGCTTCGAATATGAAGAGAGCAGCTGTGGGATACTGGGTGGAGAATTCCTTTGCTAATAAAATTGATGCTGTATTTGAAAACCTCCTACCTTTTATCCTATGTCCATTGCCTGGGACCTTTACTATAGTCACATAAATGACAGACATTGAATTGTGGGTGAGACTAAGCAGAAGACTTTCAATTGACTTGGTCATACTCTCTTCCCTTCACTGATAAAGCATCTGTGGGCTATTAGTGTTAATACCAACTTTCAGCAGATAAATGGTTTTATGTACAAATGCAATTGCAAGGATGGTAAGGGCTTCTAACTCCTGATTATTTTAGGCTTTTCATTCGCTCCCACAACACAAATTATTTAAGCACCTACAAAGTAAGTAGAACATTTTCTACATTTCGTTTTTCTTTTTCTTTTCTTTTTCCTCTCTTCTTCATCTTGGTGGTTGTTGTTGTTGCTATGACCCAATATATCCAACAAGTACAACTTAGAGAAGTAAGAGTTTATTTTGGCTCATGGTTTCAGAGGTTCAGTCTATAGTCAATTGGTTCCATAGCTCTGGGCCTTAGGTGAGACATAACATCACGTTGAAGGTTGTGGCAGAGGAGAGCAACTCAGTTCATGACCATTCAGGAAGCAGAGAGAACTAAAGGGAATTTTTAAAAAATGAGGAAGAAGAAAAAGAAAAGAAAAAAAGAAAAAAATTTCTTGTGATGTAAGTTATTATCTTTACCAACTTAATTTTTTTTAGTTATAGTTCAACATTAGGCTTATTTTCCCTTTCTCATGAGATATCACAAAGATCAGTCAGTGCAGGCATCAAGGACTGTCATTGTTTCTACATCAAGTGTAGGAAGATAGGAAATCGGAGTCATTCACCAATCTCCTTTAAAAGCACACACACAGTATGAACTGACCTTTCTCATTAGAGATATCATATTAAAAAAAAAAAAAAAAACTTCTCCTAACTTTGATTTCTAAAGAATAAAACTGAGTTTCTTCTTTGTTTCATATGGCAAATTCATAGGAAGTTGAAAATACAATTTATTCGTGTGAACTTGAATTTGTATTGCATAGTTATATGTACATTTGCACACAGAAAAGAAAACTATAGAAATTATCAGAAGATGATTAATAATAGCACTGCTAAGATTGTCCAGGTATGTGTTAGAACTATGTTATAGTACACCATACATGTGTCTGTCTCTTCTATTTCGAGTTTTCTGACAGCATGATCATATTAATCTTTTGTAACTCCAGTACCCTGAATTTATTCACTTATACACCCATTCAACATTTGCTGAGCAATTGGTATGTACCAACAATGTTAGGTGAAGACATTTTTATAAAGATGAAAATAACATGATCCTAGTCCTAAAAGACCTCACAGCCTAATGAGAATAAAATAATATTTTATTAATTTTAGCAACTATGTCCTTTGAAAAGCACATTTATTCCCATGATATCTTTTGAACCTTCATAACCATGTGAGTTTGGCATACTTGTCCCCATTTTTATTGATGAGGAAAGTGGGTTTCAGAGTTTAGTTTTGTTGCTCAACTAATCAATATCAGGTCATATGTGCCAGCCTTCTACTTCAAATCCTGTGGGTGTGAAATAAAGATCACAACTAATCCAACCATACAGTTTTACACTGTGGGATTATTAGTACTGTTGGATTATTAGTTGTCCTGCATTTTTTCTTCTGATCAAATGAAAATATTTATAAAGCATCTCCCTAAACATCTGTCCTAAATCCATTCCATAAGTAAATTACATGGAATCAAAACTGAAATTCCTGATCTTACCAGATGAATTGTGAACACAGAATCTTTTCAAAATAAATCAAAATATTCTCATACCCTGAAAATTTAGTACCACAAATCTGAGTCAGTCCATTTCAACAGCCAGAAAAACTGCTTTTGCTACGTAGGCATTTCATGCAATAGAAGGATACGTTAGTACTTGCCCTCATGGTTCCAGTTCAAAGAATTACTGTGCCAGAAGTTGTTTCCTCTGTTATAGGTCCAGGAAAATCTGATTCTTGTTAGTATCACATCTATACACAGAGAAGGGAGGAGAATGCTGCTTTGATTCAATCCAGTCTACACATTGCACTGTGCCTGCCAGGCAGGATTTGTATTAAAAGAGAAAAAAGAATAATATGTTACTCAAAGGCTTCTGTGTTGCAACCAGAGGGGGATTGTGGAGGGGGATGGGGCATTGATGGCATCCTGGATACACTAAGAAATATCTTACAGAATCATTTAAGAGCATCAGACTACATGATATGCGTGTAAATTAGAATAAACAATGGATCAAGCCAAATAAAAATTGCATGAGGAATTTTCAATTTGAAGAATCATTTGAACTAAGTGTTTAATTTTAAAAGTCAACATGGCAGATCTTGTTTGGTAGCACTTGTAGAAAGTTCTGCGGATCTCATCCTGACTTTGCATCTATTTTATTCTTAGGCATAGCCACACTATAAGGGACATCTGTGGCTCACATTGAATCATAAGCTTCCTTTTTTGCCTTTTTATTTTAAATTTCCCCCATCCAAGATTTGGGGAGCAAATAGTTTTTAAGACGATGGAAAATCCTGCGCGATGGGGGTGTTTGTATATGTCAGGTTGAACACAAGAAAGCTGCAGATTATAGTACTGCTGTTATGTATCTTGTTTATTAGTTTATTCATTCTTTTGCTAATTTATTCCTTCTACCAATTTTTGTTCAACACTTGCCCTGGGGTTATTAAAATGATGAAGAATAGTTCTTTCCCTGTAGGATTCTATAGCTTAGTGAAATAAGAAAGACAAATGCAGTTATCTCTTTCAGTGAAATCCTATCAGTTACTAATGAAGAAGATGAGAATCAAAATGAAGATGAGGAAGGTCAAATCGCCTGATGAGTGTATCATAGTGAGATGATTACCAGGTCCTCAAAGACAGAGGTAGTGTATGGTTAATCGTCATCATGTACAATGCCAAAAAGAATTGCTGGCATGTGGAAGACAATAAATGCTGAGGGAATAAATGAATAAATGAAATGAACATTGCAGATTAAATTCTCCAAGAATCCAGCAAAGATTTATTTTTTCGGTTCTGATAATTAAATAAATGTTAAGCTAATGATAAATGAATCAAATAAATATCTTAGGTCTGGTGCTCAAAACGTCTAGCCAGGGCCAGTTTTCTTGGTTCAGTAGTCTGTACAGTGCCAACTGGCATTGTATTGCTTTCCTCATCCCACCACCTAATCATTTCATAAGACAGACTGAGTGGGCAAGAGACAGGCAGCCTTGGTTTCCATAGGGGCCTCACCTACCCAGGAAAATCTACCCAGTCTCAGGATAATATTTTGGTTTTATAGGGCTCGTCATGTGCTCCAAGTTGGGTTTTTGCTGTTTTTTTTTTTTTTTTTTTTTTAAACCCACATACTGAAAACATCATCTGTTTTAGTGTTCTGCATATGACATCATTCAGGCATACTGTAAACATGATAGCAGATTTTATGGTGATGGAAAAATAAGCAAGAAAAGGAAACATCTTTCCTTCATGCTTTGGTCAAATATATTTTATAGTTAACTAAACTTAGCACACACAGGATTTTCAGAAATGTGCATAAAGGAACTTTCTACTTTGAGTAAATTGGATCTAATGAATGCAACTATTCACAGAAAAAACTTAGATTCCTTGAGAATGTATTATTTCCTGTTTCAAAGCTGTATTATATCCTCTATAAAAAGTCCTTACTACAATTCTAGTTCTAGGTCACTAATATTGATAGACTTATGGCTCACTTTCAAGCTCCTGAATGCAAATAAAGTACTTAAATCTGAAGGTTTCTATTGACTTTAATTTTTTTTCTCCCCCATGCCCAAACTTGGCAGAGCAGTCACAGTTATTAGCTCAGTCTCATTTTGTTTAAGGGTCACAGGAAGGGAAGAAATGAGAATAAAATGGAAAGAATTAAATTCGGTAGATGATGTACAGGGAAGCAAGGAACAGACGTCTCAGAGAACAGAAACAGAAATAGGCTCAACTATGAGCTTCCTCTCTAGCAAGGCAGAAGGCCTAGGGGGTTTCCATGTTCCCAGTATATTCCAGTGGTTTGAGAAGAAGATCAGATACCTGATACTTGAATGTGCCACAGGGCAGGTGGCTCACCATGTAAATATTCAAAATTATGCAAAAGAGTAACATTTAGTCAATTGTTAAAGTGTTTCTCAAAAGCTCAGGTTGCATTACTCTAATATTGCCACAAATTATTTCTTAGTTTCACTTTCCCTGTAAATAGGCTTTTTGAAAACATGCTTTTGGACATACTGCTTTAACACCCAGTCCCAACTTACCCTGTGAAAGTTAAGTCATCTCTTTCATTGTTTTAATGTGGAATATCTCTTAGACATGTTAATAGAATAAGGTGCTTGATTGATTCATTTTTAAAAGTTAAGGAAAAAAATATAGTTCAATTCAATTAGTCCAATATTCCTCAAATGTTTAAAGAATGAAGTTTTACATGTAAAAAAATAACATAAAAGGAAAAACAATGTACTGGTCTGGGGGATGATGAAAGCATAACTGGTTTGTTATTTCTTATCCAACTGATCCAAAGAGGGAAATTCTGTTCCACTAGTTTCAGAAAGTAAAAGTAAATTGCTACCTGGGCTAATGTGAGGGTAAGTTTTTCTCTCTTTCTTTCTTTCTTTTTTTATTTTTTATTTTTTATTTTTTTGTTCTACAATTTACTAAGGATATTTAAAATAATCTTGAGTTACTTCAGCAGCTATTTATCAATGCATTTTATGCCTTTTGTTAGCTATAATCTTAGTCATTTTAGTACATCCAGCCCTAATCTTCAAGTCTGTCAGTCCCATTTTGCATTACAAATCATTTGTAGTTTTATAACTGTCATTTCCAAGGACATCTGGAAAAGATGGATTTATGAAAGGTTACCATGCATTCTAAGAAGGCCGAGAATTAGCATGACTTTGTAAAGGTTCTTATAAATTGAGCAGCAGCCATCACTAGCAATAGGGTGTTTCTTGCTCTTGTCAAGTATCTTTATTTAAATATTAAGGGAGAGATATGACCTTTGACCTTGGAGATCACTGTGACATGGCAATGGCCCAATCTATTAGCTGTCAATGGAGTGCAATAGCCTGACTCTCTCAAGGCCCCTATTTGTGGACAGTGTTATAATAACCCTTCCATTAGGCATCCCAAGGCAAATAACCTCAGCTTTAACAGAGTCAGTTTAAAACTCCTTAGAGTAACATTAAGAGACTATCTGGTTTGTGTCAGTTTAAGATCAACTACTCTCTGCATAGGTTCAAATCTGTAAATTTTAAGTCGCCACAGTTATTTAAGAATTATTTCATATATGCCTGCAGGTAAATATTAGACACATAGAATGTAGAAATAACCCCATCTATGTCTTTGATTTTCTTAACCAACCTCTTTAGAGATTAACTGAATCCAAATGGGTCTGAGGATTTTTTTAAGCATGATCCTTTTTTATCTATATACATATCTTTTGTTGACAGAAATTGCAGAGTTGCTGCAGTGATGTGGTATGAACGGGGATTAGAGACCTCAAGTCCCCTCCTGGTACACGTAAACTATCACAAAAGGAAGAGATAAGCTAATATTCATTAAGAAGCAGAAATCCTTCTCTACGTGTGTGCTCAGAATAAGTCATGATTACAAGACCCCAAATGTCTGGTTTCCTCTACTGTTTCACCCTGATTTTGCCTGCCTCTTATACTATTTCGCTCAAGTCAAGTTATCTGGTTATGCTCAGATGAAATACTTGCATTTGAATCTCAAATTGTTGCTCTGATCTCTAAGTACTTAGGGTCATGACTAGGCTCAGACTTGGAAGGAGTGAAGGAATCTGAAATCAAAAGACATTTATTCTGTGAAATATCAAGATCAAACTACCATAAAATGTTTTGAGAAATGATAGTAGTCATCCTAAGTCTAAAATATACCCCTAGAAATGATACTACTGTTTTGAGTATTTGTTCATGACATGAATTTAGTGTCTCCTGTGACTCCAACTTCTGCATTTGATGTCTGTGACTTCTCTTATTAAAATATATAATTCAAATTAAAAATTAAAAAGAACCATTGGTGACTATAAATGGCTTCTAGAGTGCAACTTTCATTTTTTCTTCATTAAATATCAGTAGAAAAATTAGTTTAATTTGGAAATATTTTTAAAACTAATAGAGATTCAATCAATATTTACATAATGTATACATAATATTAAGATAGACATGCATCTTTAATAGTTTTCCATTTACACAGTAAAATATCAGCCAATTTTAAGACAAAAGACTAATTTTTAAGAAAAGTAGGTGTATGTTTAGTACCTGACTTTATTTATTGATACCTAAGACATTAAAATATAAGTAACTATTCATAGAATTAAGTTTTGTCCTACATCAGGTATACAGGGTGGAGTGAAATGATATTATGTGCTAAAACCCTCAGTGCTCATAAACAACACTTAGCTTCTGATTTACAATGAAATCACAATTCTCCATTTCTTGTTCTCTCTGTCTCTGACATTGCACACAAGACCATAGGGCAATACATGCCCTGCGACATAATATAGGATGTAATTTAAAGAGTTCTATTGATGCCATAAATCACAAGTAGTTCTGCTGCAGCAGTTTATGCATGGCAGTAAAACACTAAGACTGGATTATATCATTAGAATTATGTACTGCATGCAGGTATTGTTATTTGTAATTAGGGATAAACTATTACTAAGCATATCTATGGAAATGTCATTTTTCTTGGTATTTATAAGCTTCTTTTCTGCAAGAAGCTATATTCTGGGGGAAAAAAATAAATGCTGTATTCTGGGAAACAAATAAGAAATTCAGGATTGTAAAATATCTGTCATTCTAGAGAAAAGATTTGTGTGTTCTGTGAGTAGACCATAATAGTTAGAACATATTCTGACGGGTCACACATAACCTACATGTTAGAAGCACACAAGATCATCTGCATGTGGACTACTAGCAATCTTGTGAAGGTTTGTTAGTACTCATTTAAAGAGAAATTAAAACACAATGACTATGACAGAATGACGCTTTAAAAATAAGTTGAAGAGTTTGAAAGGTCAGCCAACCTGTTAATGCTCTCAAAAAAGAAAAAACAACAACCAAAAAAAAAAAAAAAAAAAAAACGCAACTCTAATGAACTTTGGTTTTCACTGAACTGATTGTATCTTGGACACACACAGCTATTCTATTCTTCTGTTCTTGTGGTACAGGCCTGCACACATACTAGACAAGCACTCTACCACTGAGCTACATCCCAGCCCCACACATGGCTATTCTGAAACTTTGAAATAGTCTGCACTTAAAAAAAAAAAAAAAAATTTCTGGCAGGATAAAATGACAATAGCAATTCTTCAACGATTTCAGCACATCTTTGATGATGAGGAGGAATTCCAGTCTTCTGTCTCTTTTGCCTATATCCTTCTGTTATTGTGAGTAAACTGTCCTAGTGGATCTGCTTATGTAACTAAACCAGATGGCCTGGCTTAAAGCCAAGACAGTTCTTTCATCTGCTATTTAATTTTTTCCTCAAAGAAAGTAAAATAAAATAACATATAGTAGAATATTGCAAGTAATTTCAGAATACTTTAGAATATTGCAAGTAATTTCAGAATACTTTAGGTGAACCTTTATTTTCTTCAGATTAATTTCCTAAAATGAGGTTGGTCCAGATTAAAGCCTTAAATATGTTAAGACTTGAGTATGCATCTGTCTCTTCAAGACATGGACCAGCAATGGCCATCAACCGCCAAGACTACTTCTAGTTTCCCAAGAATAAAACAGATAATTCCAGAATCATTTACTTGAATGATCACCTGTCAGAACCACGTCCTATCATTTTAGACTTTTGCTGCCACATTTTCCTTTCCACAGAAAGAGATTTATTCCAATATCATTCCTTTAGAACAAGGATAATAATTAACCAACTAATAAACTTTCTGCATTCATTTGTAAAGGCAGTTATTACGATACTATATAGATTATTTTAAAGTAACTCACTGGGAATGACTTGAGAGTTGATTAATCCAAAGATTATAAAAGGCAGAAATAATGAGCTATGACAGTTTAGACATGATAAAGATGACTTCCCGCCAGAGGTTCTATGGAAAGTTCCTGGGAGGAAGCAAAATTTGAACAGAATCATGAAGGTTAATCAGCATTTAGAGATAAGAAAGGCGGCCATACTAGAGGAGCTTAATCAAGGCTTAGGAGTAGGACAGTGAGAAATTCTGGGTGCATAAAAGAGAGGACTTTGAGACACTATCATTGTGTGATACTTGGAAAATACAGAAGCATGTTGAGAAGACAGCAATTTATATTATAGTTTTTCAGTCCCCCAAAATCAATATTAGTGTTCTTATATTTTCAGTTGTTTTATGCATATAATGTTAATTAAATAACCGATAATATACTAAGTATATGCATATACATATACATATACATATGCATCTGTAAGTTTCTGTAACATACATTTATAATATGCACATAATTATATATTCTGCATTTTAAAATAACTTTTAACAAAATGCATACACTTTCATAAGGATGATTAATTATTATCCCTATTCTATTCTATCATATCCTACCTATAATCAACCCTATAGGAAATTTATATCATTCCTAACATTTTTGCTATTGTTCATAAGGTAGAATTTATGCTTACATGTAAATCTTTTTCTGCATTTGGAGTTGTTTCCCTAAGGTATATTCCTAGAAAGGAAATTAGTGTCAAATATGTTAAAGACTTAAAACTTTGAGATAGATATTGTGTTGTTTGAGAACAGGAAAGTTACACTCTCCAAGTCATAATAAAGAGTGCTACCTTAATATCTATTTGAAGCTTTCATTTATCTTTAACTTTGCAGTTTCAACAAGGATGGTACCTCATTGAACCTTATTAATCATGTTTCCTCTTTGTATTTCCTCACTCTGATCTCCTCTGTACTTTTAGAGGGTCATTCAATACCTAAGAGAATGTTAGAATTATTAACACAGAAATAGAAAAAGAAACGAAGGTGTTTATTTACTGTCTAAGCAAAATAGCATTTTTTACAGAAGCAAACATATTTAGAAAGTTAGATTTGCTGAAAAAGAAAGAATCCTTTTCAAAATACTCAAAAAATGAAGGGTCAAATTGAAAATGAAAGATCACAGAGTGGACATAAAATTTTTCTTTTATATTCATACTGCTTGGAGTCCAGTGTATTAAATAAGTTGATAGCTTCCATACAGTTTAGAAAGATCTTGGCCTTTATTTCTTTAAACTTTGCTTTGGTTCCACAATCTCTTTTTCTCTCCATCTATGACTCCAATAATAATTATTAGGCATTTTTATAGTTTTCCTCATCCCACATGCATTTTTTGGAATTTTCTAACTGTTCTTTCTCTCTGGTTTCAATTTAACATTCTTCTATTGACATGTCTTTAAATTTGCTATCCCATAGTCTGCTATTTTCAGTAATCTGTTTCACCTATTGAACATGCTTTAAAATCATATGTTGTATTTTACAGTTTTCATTTGATATTTATTTATAGATTTTTATTTTTTATTGAAATTTCATCTTTTAAAAATAATTTTCTGTATTTTTCTCTGTTTTCTTTGAAGTAGGAACCATGACTGTTTTGATGTTATTTTCTGCTAGATCTAACATCTGGATTATCCATGGATTTGCTCCTATTGGTTTTTAAAGGATCTCTTCATTGGCAGTAACAAATTCCTCCTTCTTCACAGGTCTTGTGATATTGCACTATATCCCAAGTATTGTGTAAAATATATTAGAGGAACTCTACATTATTTTCCTCTGAGTAGTGTAAAATTTACTTTTGGTAAAATGTTAAATAATTGGAGAGTGATTTGGAGCTGTCAAGACTTGGCTTTAGGCTTTGTTAAAGTGGGTATGATTCAGCTTTGCTATTACTCCCAGAAAAGATCCATCACAACTCTTAGGTATGATCCTTACTCTTAGGGCATAGGCTTTCTTGACAAAAAGCCTAAGATATTTACTAAGGATTCTCCACTTTATCTGGGCCTGATCTTTAATTTTGCTATGGCGTGTTCTGCTTTCGGAAATATATGCTCAACTTTTCAGCCTCCCTGCAAATGTTTCATGCTACAATTCCCAGAGTTTTGTCCTGTACATGAACAGCATAAGCAATGGCTGAGACCTGAGAGAGATTTTATGCACGTTTTGTTTCAGCATCCTTCAATGTTATTTTTCTCCACTGGTACCCCATCCTCCAAATTCTACCTGTCAGGCATCCCCAAATGCCAGTTTCTGCTTCCCCAACAGAAGCATCCATCTATGTCTATTTGAGTTCTATTTCCTTAATTCCTGAATATGAAGAATCATTATTTGGACTTTTTTCTTTTCAGAAATTATAACCCTACCTTAAATGCTAGTCAATGCTGCAAAAGATTGCTTCATTTATCTAAGTTTTATTGTTATTGTAATGGCATGCTAAATCTGATACTGGTTGCCTTATCATGTCCAGGGCCAGGTATCATGAAATAAAATTCAAAAGACAGAATGTGTATATGCAACTTTAAAAATTTCAAAGATTGTTCATTTGTATGTCTGGGGGAGGCTTATGGGAAATTAAAAGCACTTTTACAAAATAAAAAAAGTATATATTATCTGTACAACTGAAATGATATAAATTATATTTTAACCATATTGCATGTTTTTAGAATTATTTGAGAGACTGATTGTTTTCCACTTTTGTATTTCTTTATTTTTAAATGAAGTGTGTTAAGGTTCTATCTCAGATAATATTTTTAAAAAAACAAGTAACAAGCTTCTAGACAAGAAACAATTTAAGAAATGGATTTATGCTTCCACTTGAAATAATAATGGTATTTTCTAAGGATAAAACTGGATATGAGCAAAAGTTTAGAAGGACCTGAACATCAGGAAGCAAAATTGTCACTCAAAAGACAGATAATACAAATAAAGCAAACATCATGACTGCTCACTATCCTAACATCGCTTTAAGACCATGGTATAAAAAATGCAAACCAGGTTGAATCCAGGAGATTCCAGAGCTAAGGAGACAAAACTAAAGAATCTGGAGAGATAAAGGCAGGTGGAGTTTGCAGAGTTTTAGAGAGGGAAGACAGAGACACCCAGAGATATCACAGTGTTCCCCTTGCATATTCAGAAGAGTCCTGATTTGTGTATGTGCTTGCAGGGAACTATGCAAAGCTAAAAAAAGAACCATTAAAAGAGTACCTTTTTCTCAATAGTCAAATTGGGGAAGCACACACACACACATACACAGAGTTTTATAGGGTTTGTTTAGTGTGCTAAGGAAGATCATGCCTTAGTGGTGTGTAATAACTAACCTACAGTGAGTACTTCTCTAGATTCCCCCCAAAATTATAAAGCAAGATCCAAAAGGATCAACCTGTTTCCAAGTAACTTAACTGAATTCCAGAATAAAACATCCATGGGAATGAACCAAGAATTGACTCTTTCTCGGTTGAACCTTGATACCAGGCTTGTAAAGACTCTAAGTCAAGATAGGCTAAATCATATCTGAATTCCTGACCCACAGAGACTGCAGGGTTATACATACTGTTGTTTTAAGCTATTAAGTTTTGGCGTAATATTTGTGTAACAATGATAGCTAATCCAGAAAGAAATTTTCTTAACTTGATAAAGGGCATTTATGAAACACCTATAGCAAACATTTAATTATGAAAAAATTAATGGAAAGCTTTCCTCTCCAAAGATCAGGAAAAGACAAAGATGTCTTCTCTCACTTCTTTTATTCATTCTGTATTGTGGGTTCTAGCCAATGAGACAGCTTGGCAAGAAAAAGGAATAAAAGGTTCCAAATTGAAAAGAAATGTGTAAAATTGTCTTTACTCATAGACAACATGATTGCTATGTAAAACAGCTGATGGACTCTAAAATGAACTACTAGGACTAACAAGTGAAATTAGAAAGTTTGAACAATACAAGACAAATTCATAAAAATTAATTCTATTCCCATACTCTGGAAACAAAAATTTCAGACGTTCAAATAAAAAATGCTATTCAAAATGGCATCAAAAAAATGAAATATTTAAGAAAAATAGACAAAAGATGTGTAAGATTTATACTACAAAACTATAAAACTGACAGAAATCAAAGAGGGCCTACATAAATGGAAAGAGATACTGTTTTCATTGGTGGAAAGGCTCAATATTGTTAAAATTGCATTTCTCCCCAAATTCATTTATGGATTCAAAGAATCCCAATTAAGATTAGTTGTCTATTTACAAAATTTGACAGACTGATTCTAAAATTCATTTGACCTTGAAAAATAAGAATATTCTAGAACTCACACTGTGATAATGATGTCCCAATCAAGACAGTGTTATATTAACATAAATTAGTCAAAGAAAGCAATAAACATAATAGAGTTCAAAAGAAGACCCACAACTACATGGACAATTGGTTTTCAGTAAAGGTCTATAGTTATTTTCATGGAGAAAGAACAGTCTTTTAAATAAATGATACTGTAAAACTGAATACCCATGTACACAGAAAGAAAAAACTCTCCATTGAAGACATAGAGCACTCCTCTCTCCATACACACAAATATGAGTATTGAACTTCCTTAGCCTGCTTAAAAATCTCCTGAGCTTATCATGAGTCATATTCATTCATATTCATTGATAAAAGGTATACAAACATTCTCGTAAAATAGAGCATATTTTTTTAAAGTTAAAACATAATTGTCTTACAGATATACAATAAACTTGCATTAAATCAATTGCATAATTATTAGACAAAATTACTTTGCATAGGTATAGACAAGGATCAATTTCTTGCTCAACACAAAAATAATTTACATGCAATCAATTTTCTACATGTTCATGTCTACCTCTTTAGAGTTGTAAAACAATTTGGTCAATAGAAAGTCAGTATCAAAGTCATAGGCACTCTATTTGGTGAGAATATGAGTATATTTATCTGAACTTTATTTTATGTATTTTGACCCATCTTAATTGCAAATTATTTTAGAAATTTCAACTATTACATAGAATTAAATAATTCATCTTATTTATAATATTGTTTCTAAAATTGTACACATTTAGACTAAAGGATACTTCTTTGAAAACATGTATTAATTTCATTTTGAAAAAATAAAAGAAATATTTTAAAAATGCAAAAACCCTGCTTATAGTGACACTTCCCATGAACTCAGCATGGATGACACTCTCTTGAGATGTCGTGACCCCTGTGACTCTGGGTTACTTAGGCCTCCTATGTGATCCTGTGTTTGATCATGAGTGTGCTAATCCATCTTTTCCACCACTATGTTCCTTAAGGATGGGAGCTACAGAATCTTATTTCTGTCTACCCACTGAGAGAATGTAAAATCCCAGACCCCTAAGCAGGATAATCAGTAGATGTTTGATATATAGATAAATGATTGAATGGAAGAAGTCACATTTTCACAGTGATGGTTACTTTATTTCATAGCGATAATTACTTGCATTTCTGTGAATATCAAGTGAAATTTTTTAGATATATAAATGAGGTTATTTTCACTAGTAGGAGAATGAATCCAGTTATGTTCAAGGCTAAGCAAAAACTAATTGTGATTAACTTGTGTTGTTTGAAAAGGAAAAATATCTTTTTGACATCTAAATTTCCTCATACACAGATGTCAATTAAGGAACTTAACACATTGGACATGTGTCCCTAAGACATGGGAATTAGGAGTTTCAACGTTTGAATGATTCCATGCTGCCTAAAACATTTCAGATGGAGAATCTTGAGTTGTTGCTCTCATCTTAAAAATCAACATGTGGGAGCCATGCTCTGCTGCTCTGCAGATGACCATATCTCACACATAAAACCAAGTCTATCAAAAGATTAGGGATGATTTCTTAGTTCTGGGATGTCCATTAACATAGTTTCACTAGTCAGTAGAAATTCCCACCCAAACTGACTGAAAAGTTAGACAATACTTTTTTCCCTAACCACAGACGTGGAACTTTAGAAGACATGTAATAGGACAGGATTTAGACATGATTCAGGTAGTACCCCAGTCCTGTTCCTCTAGAATTCTTTAAGCTCCTCCTTCCCTATGTAGGTCAGCTTTTCCTCAGACTGACTTTCTCCATATGGAAAGATGGATGTCAGCATTTGCTGGTTCAACATATTACATTGTTTATAAACATGGAGAGATAGCAAGCAAATCACTTTGCAACAGCATCAAACAAAATTTCTAAGCTTCCTGAGCATTGAGTCACCCTGGAACCAATTATGTTGCAAAAGAAACCCCACTGAACCAATGATTTTGCAAAGGAAAATCCACGAACCAATTGTTGTTTGCCTGAGTTATCTGAACCAATTTATACGGCAAGAACCCATACCTGAAACTCAGGATGAAATCAAGCCCACCAAAGCAACACTCAGGAAATACTCTAGCTATCACAGTGCTAACCACACTACTTTGATTAGTATAAACAACTTACTTATATATTTTTTTAATTAATTAATCTATATTTTTATTTTTACAGACTACGTTTTGATTCATTGTACACAAATGGAGTACAACTTTTCATTTCTTTGGTTGTACACAATGTAGATTTTGTGTAATCATACATGTTCATGTAATGATGTCTGTCTCAGTCCACTATTTTTCCTTCCCCCACCCACTCCCACCCCATTTCCCTCTACACAATTCCAAGTTCTACTTACTTATATTAGTGAGAGGTTATGATAAATAATTTGTTTATATCCTGTTAATAACTTAGTATGTTAGTCTGCTTTATGATACTGGAAGAAAATACCCAAGTTAATCAACTTTAAAAAAAAGAAAACATGAAAGGTTCATTTTGGCTCACAATTTTGCAAGTTTCAGATCTATGACTGGTGGGCCCTATTACTTTTGGATATGAGACAAGGCAGTGTATCAAACTGGGAAGCATGTGATGGAGCAAAGCTCTACCCAATGATTGAGAAGAGTCCCGCCTCCAATGACCTAAAATTTCTCAGTAGGCCCCCTCCTCTTAAAGGTTCTGCCACCTCTCAACAGTGTCAAGCTGGGGACCAAGCATTTAACACATGAGTCTTTGGGATAATTTCAGTTCTAAAAAATAGTATCTGGAAATGGTGCAATTGGGGAAAAACAACTTAATATTATCAGACACATGTGGCCATAATTCTAGTCCACTAGTTAATCCAAACAGACCTGTCCTACTATGTGACAAGTTTGGAAGAACAACTGATTGCAGAAACAAATGCAGGTGAAATCTGCCTATCTTGAAGGGTTCACTTGTCTCTGTACCCATGTCTCGCCTACATTCTTCCTCTTCCTCTGTGATGCAGCATACTGGCATTCTTGTTATTCCTCACAAAAGCTAAGTTGTATCCACATGGAGTCTTTCTGAACATTTGCTTTCTTCATCCTGTTCTGATCCTTTACATGGCTATACTGGCACAACTTTGTGATCTGTTTCATTGTCATCTGATATGTGATGTCACTGTTGTCACTGCCCTTTATTTTGCCCTCCTTCATTTTCTTCAGGAAATTCACAGCATTCAAGACCACTAAATTATTTTTACTAGTGTTTCCTATTTTTGTTTGTTGATTGCCTATCTTCCCTCTTTAAATGTAAGCAAAATGAGAGCTGGATCTTGATCTTTTTTACACCTTTACCCTGTGTCTATAACAATGCCTTTCACCATGCTTTTGTGGTGAAAAGTACACACAAAATTTAGATCTTAGGAGCTGTCATCTGGGTCATGTGATCTGAGACTGGCCATTCATCACTTTTGTGCTGAGATTTTGGATATTGATGGTATATAAATGAGCTATTACATGGGAAAACATCTTGAAAATTATTAGGTTACATGCAATTCAAATTCTTTGTGTAATAAAGAAGTTGTTTGATAGATTGGTAGATACATTGGCAGATGGGAGGAAATTCTGGAGTATGTAATAAAAACCATGGTAATATCATGTGACCAAAATGTAAATAAATATTTCTGAGGGAAACAACAATTGAGAGAAGAACATCATCTTTGATAGTAGTTACCATATCTCTTATTTACTGGGTGTTAAACTGTATGGAAAAGATTGTGCTAAATTCTTTATGCACCTACTTCACTTAAGCCCCAGCAAGAATAATATGTGATTATTAAATTTGTTCCCCCTTCACACATGAGGAGACTAATGCACAGAGATACAATGAATTTTCAATGTGACAAATATTTTATATTTATTTATTTTATTTATTTCTGTTCTTTTTAGTTATAAATGTAAGTTCACAAGCTCTTAAATTGCAGAGTAGAAATGTGAACCAACTTGTCTGACTAAAAGGACTTCAGGGCTCTCAAATATTCCCTACAGCCTCAGAATCATTATGAAGTCTCCCAGGAATTCATCACAGGAGACTCCTGCATTTCCTTACCTCATCAATGAATGTGCCCTGTCTGGAAAATTACCTAAAGTGAATGGGTTAGTCAACAAAAAATTGCTGAAGATAATAGGAACTAGAGTGAACAATACCATTTGAAAAGCAAATAATCATCCAAAACCTCAACTTTCCTCCCTTCTTCTTTGAATAATAATGCAACCAGTTAGGCTATTCATTCAATTTATTTAATTTTTGTCTCCTCTTCTTCTTCATCCTTTGTTTCTTCCTCACATTTTGCCTTTTCTTCTTCTGTTCTTTTTCCTTTCTTCTTCCTTTCTCCTCTTACTCCCCTCTTATTCTTGATTACTCTTTTTTTCTGCGTTTGACTTTTCAAGGATCCTTCTTATTCCCATGGTTTTGAACCCCAAATCTACCATGACAAATCTCCATTACAGAAAAAAATGTTTGTATCTCCTGCTCTCAAATATGTGTTGAAGCAGTAGCTCTCAAGCTGCTCGTATTAGGAGATGGGGACTTTGGAAGATAAGTCATGAAAACAAAGCCCTTCCAGATGGAATTAGCAGCCCTCATAAGACACCACAGAGAACATGTTTGGCCTGGCTGCCATGTCGGAACACACCCATAAGAGGATGTGTCTGAACCAAGAAGCAAGTCCTTACCAGACACCAAATCTTCCAGTGCCTCAATCTTAGACTCTTCCAGTTTCCAGAACTGTAAGAAATTAAGTTCTGTTGTTGATAAGCCACCCTATCCATGATACTTTTGTTATAGCAGTCTGGGTGGACTGAGACACCAACTCCTTGAAATTCTCTTTAGTGATTCTTCAGTGATCTACAAAACTAACGCTACCCCAGTGTACCTTCAAATAAACTGTACATATTAACCATATCATTCCAAATTGGATGTTTTAAAAGCCTCAAGTCTTTTTAGGCATTCTGGTTTTCCTCATGTTTACAATTGAAAATCTTGAACTCATTCTTTATTTTGTACTCCTCCATTCACTGATAAATTCTAAATCCTGTTCACCCATTGAGAAAGATCATCGCACTGCAAGCACAATCAGCTGCTTTCGTAGTCAGACAGGGACCCTACAATTTGCATGAAGGTACGTTAGACTTAATACCAGTAATCTGGAATTCTAGTCCTAGGTCTATTTCTGTCAGGCAACAAGTCATATCACTATTCCCATCTCAGCTGAGAATTGAGTTACTTGATGCTTCTGACCACAGTGACCACAATTGCTTTTAGGTTCCTTGAGATTAGATTGGGCCCACCTTGATAAACTGGGATAATCTCACATTTTAAAATCCTGAACTTAAGCATACTTGTGTAGACCTTCTTGTCAGATAATACATCCAAGAGGCTCTAGATAAGGGATGTGAACATCTTTGGAGGTCATTATTTTGCTTACCACAGGGCTCTTAAAGCTAATGTTTATATTAGGATGGAGATCTAGTTACTTCTAAGACCTGCCCCCACAAAATAAGTGCAAATACCCTATCCATCTTGTTCCCACTGCCTTTCTTTTGTTTAAATGAAAAAGTTACAACTGTCACAGGATAAAGGGACTTGAAAGTCAACATTACTACAGGTAAAAAGGAAAATGAAAAAGGAACCAACTAAAGCAATAAACCATTATGTAAACATACTATGAATCCTTATTTTTCTTTGAAAAAATAGCTTATTTATATGCTTTAAAGAAATATAAAATATTGTAAGTAATTAATGAATAAGAGTAAAGGTACCTAGTAAAAATGTTCCCACATTTGCTCCAATAACACAGTTGTTAGGTTTTTGTATATCCTTCCACATCTTATTACTACATATATAACAAATATGAATAAATAGTCCTCACTTTACCCATCACTCAGAAGAATATATCCTACATGCAGATCTGTACCATATGGTGCTAGGTAACTTTCCATAGCAGAACACAGGACACAGAGGCATAGTATTTCTTTTCATAGTTACTTCCTAAATCTCATATTAATGTACATTCGGTGAAATTCCAACATTTCTGGAATAGATTCTTCTATCCTGATTTGCAATGTTTCTTTCATGTTTGTTTCAATGTCTTTAGGCATATCTGTCCTTTGGACTGTTTATGTCCTATACCTCAGAGTTACAATTAGTGACTTTAGGATGTGTGTTAATATCAGAACCCTTGTCTTTCCTCATAACTCCTCTTGCTCAGATATTTCCTTTCTTAGTTGTTTATCTTTCCTTATAATGTTTAATAGCAACTGGTCTGGTTTATAAAACAGTGATATTTTTATTGCTATCCATAAAGATTATAAATGAACTTGAGGAGCATTGATACCTTTATTGCTTTGAGTCATCCCATTTAGGGATATTGTATCCCATCCTATTTAGGCAATAACTTTTAACACCAGATTTCTTAAATGATATTTGTTCATGAATAGACGCAAGGTGCTATTGGTTGCTTTGGGCATTCTTAGTATGGGAGATGAACTTAAAAGGGGGCACGGCTGACTGTAAATATAATAAAAAAGAGAAAAAAAAGGGAAGTGAGTAGTGATAGAGCTGTTTGAAAACAGTATTCGCTGGTTTGCCATGTCAGCATCTTTACACACACACACACACACACACACACACACACACAGATAGAGAGAGAGAGAGAGAGAGAGAGAGAGAGAGAGAGAGAGAGAGAAACGTGTTTTCTTACTCTGTACCCAGGAGAAGTAACACAGGGATCTTGTGGCTAACTGTCCATTTCCTGAACAACCTGGATCATGTGTGATAAGTGAAAGGAGAAGTTTTCAAGATTTATTACTCCAAATAAACCCAAATCTAATAAATCCCTCAAGAGTTATGTCCTAGGGTGTCCAAAGCACCGATGAAAAGTCCCCTGATGAGTGATGGTAATCTGCCTGGTTGCCTGTACTTAAGGGTCTCCTTCTGGCCTCCCCTCTTCACTAGGCTAGCTCCCATTCTTCCTTCAGTTCTCTGTTTGCTTGAGATTGGTTCAGTTACCCTCATGTGCCTTCCAGAACATCCTTAATTCCACTAGTATAGCGTTTACCACACTTTATTGAGAATTTCAGTGACCTCCATCTTCTATATTATCATTTGGGAGAGGCTTATTAAAAGAAAATTGAAGGAATAAATAAACAAGACTCTAAAATAGGTTTATTTAGAACCATTCTTTAAAAAACTGACATTATTTTAATTTCTAAGTCATATTTTAGATAAGCCCAAAGAAGACCAAAATACTTATTTCACACCATGTGAAAGAAATACAAAGCAAGACTGAAAGGCAAATATTTAAATGAATGGTTATAGCTTTGAGTGAGTACTATTCCATTATCTGAAGAATCTAACACATATATACCTTCCCTTACCTATGTATCATTTAACCATTTGTTAGCAAAATGCTATATTAGGTAATGTAGAATAGAGAGAAATCATATATGAATATATATATATATATATATATATATATATATATATATATATCTTGCATCCAATGCCCATCCCACTAGTGACAAGGTAATCTGTGCATTAGACAAAAATACAAAGTTAGAATTTAAGAAGTAGCTGGCTAATACATCCATAAAAGACTATAATGAGTGTAACCACTGGCAATGGTGGTGAAGAAAAGCTTTAAGATAGGAAAATCTTGAATATCCTTGTTAGACTAAAGAACCAAAGACCAGACTAGGATGTAAGTTTTTACCCAAGTCCTTTAGAAGTCACATCCCAATTTGTGTGTCCTGATGCTAGACATGGAACTACAGGATTTATTGTTCGCTCCACTGAGTTTTGGTCTTGCTTTGGCCCCATCCTTCCCTTCCCTGATATTCTCCTATTCCTCCTATTCCTTCCATTCCTCTCTTTTGGAATGGAAATGTGTATCCTGTGCCATTACACTTCCTCAAGTTCCCTGAGTGTTTCTCTCTCTCTCTCTCTCTCTCTCTCTCTCTCTCTCTCTCTCTCTCTCTCTCTCTCTCTCTTTCTTTCTCTCCTTCCATCCTGTGGTGAGCAGCTTAGTTCTCCCATGTCCTCCCTGCCATCATGAGTTGCCTCACCACAGGCCAAGAAAGAACAGAACCAAGTGACCAAAGACTGAAACTGACCATGAGCCCAAATAAATACTTCTTTTTAAGTTGTTTATGCCAGGTATTTTGTCACAGTGATGAAAAGCTGACTAACACAATTGCAAAAATGGATTGATTGAATTGGGGATCTTTTATAGAAAAGGTCATCTATTCACGTCTCAAATTGTCTTTTTATATTTATTAGTGAATTAATAGAAATTTAATGCTAGAATGAATAATGTTTCAGGTATCTCCTACTTCCTGTCCTTAGTAATATCAGAATGGTTTGTATATGATTACATACTACTTCTAACACCTTTAGAGTGATTGCAAATCTTGAAGGACTTGGTAATCTACTTATTCCCTATAATTTCTGGAAATAAATATTTTTGAAAAGAGAACCATAAAACTCAAACATTATTTTCCTCTACACTTACACACATTATTTTTCATTTGTGTAAGCAAATAAATTATGATCTTGACTATAGTATTGTTTGCAGCAATTTAGTTTTTTCTGAACATAGCTCTTATTCTATTATAATGCTTGAATGATTCACATGCAATGTTTTCAATTCACTTTTCCTGGCTTGTGAAACTTTTTAACGAAATGCTAGCATTTGCAGGCACCAGATGTTTTGACATAAGGAGAAGCAATATGTAAATTTTAATCCATGCTAGGAACAATAGCCTGAAGGCAACTTTTTCTTATTATGTGAATCATATACTTAACCACAATGTGGTCGATCCCATCTAAATCATCACCATTGAGAACATTGTACTTTTGTCTTATGGTTGCCAATTAATGAAACTGGTATCTATCTGAAATGATGGGTATCCATTATGTAACTTATTGAACTCTGCAGGCGATAACAACAACAATAACAACAACAACAACAACCTCCTTGAGATAGGTTTTACTCTTCCTTTTGGTGGTCAATAAAATTATTGCTTGTCTTACATTTTAATGTTGTAGAACTGCAAATATCATGTTTTAGCAAAGAAATATTAAAGTGCATTACAGCTTTCTTCCTCTTTTTGACTTAAAGTAAGGTGTATGTGTGTGTGTGTGTGTGTGTGTGTGTGTTTGTGTGTGTGTGCATGCACATGTCCTGACAGAAGAGATTTGACGATAGTTTAAAATGTTTCTTACCCGTATGATCTAATAAAGAATAACATAAAATAACATTTTATGTACATTATCTTTTCCAACATAGATTAGAACATTTTTCAATGTTCTCTCCTTTAAACACACCATACATGTACATATGCATACAACACCAATCAAATATAAAATCCATTCAGTCTTCCATTTTTCAGTCTTTAAAGTGTTAAAAAATTCTGATTTGAGTTTGTCTGTATTAGATTGGGTATTCTTTCCAATATCTGATCAATGATTATATTGACCAATATTTTTGGCTTTGATAGTCTTTTGCAATATCTATTTATGTAGAAATAATTTTCAAAAAACCAATGAGCTTATATTTAGACATAGAACATCATTCTTTATAGGTAACTCAGTAAGCAGTTCTGTGTCATCATTTATGAAGCAGAAATATACAAAAGAAATCCATAAACATAGTATAAAATATTAGAAAGTCTTAATACTGCTGAAATTCTTATTAATTTCATTACCAAGGGATAGGTCTAGTCAATACCAATTAGCAGTTTTAAAAGTTTTACATATTAAAATACAGTATTCTATTTATCCTGGATTGTCTGGGGAACATCTAATATATTAAAAAGTATTTCAGAATTTCTTAGTGATTTCCCTGCTACCATTATGGCTGTTAGCAATTTTGCAACATCCTGATAAATATTTTCCATAAATCAAAGCCATAACAGCATGAAGAAGCAGATGGCAGGAGACCATATTGAATGTAACAATTACTTTCAATAATAGGGAAATATTGGATCATGGTTTTCAGCATGGACTCTGTAGTAAGCAATTGTCAGTTGTGAAGTCTCATGGCTGTTAAATATCCTTTCAAATGATTAACCCACACTCAGTATTTTCCAGTGCAGTCTATATACAGAGGCAAAAGAAAAAGTATATTAAAACCTTTAATAATTATAGTCTTTCATTTAATATGTGCAAAGAAAATATTGGTGCATTTTAAAAGTACTTGTACAAAGATTCATGTATGTATTAAAATACACCAATGTTCTTCATTTTCTTAGAAAATAAGACATATTACTTTGTTATTAAAAATGAAAAATAGCAATAATTACAAAGTCTACAGTCTTATTACATTAACATTGTTTTCCTGATCTAACCAATGTTAGATTAAAATTATAGGAATTGTTACTTCAGCTATTCATATATATAAAATGCTATTAAAGTCAAAGATTTTTAACTACATTGTTATTATTAAGATTAAATAGCTGAATTAATTTTAGCCTAGCATGCCATAAGCAACTGCTATGCTGCTACACAAGATTCTTGAACTTACTTTGCTTTTAAACTTTAGTAAGTCATATTTTAAAGAATAATGCAATGTGTAAGTTACTGATTTTATAATTCTTTCAGAAGAATAATAATCTCCCCTTTCTTTTGTACATTTTATTTGTTATATATAACAACACATTTTAAATAATACAAACAAAATTTATTTCTCTGGAAAAAACAATTTTTGAAATCAAAAGGTAGTGCAGAAATGGAAGAGGTAGTGCTGCAAACACAAAAGTCTTTAATTTTATTCTTTAATCCTGTTGTATAATGTAGGAAAGAGACATTTTACAGAGGATTTCATCAGCAGAAAACAACAGAAATTATTTGATCATATAGCAATACACTTACAAATCCCTTACAAGAAGATAAAAAGTTCCCTTTTATGTATAAAGCAGTAGGCAGCAGTATTTTATCCTTGAATTGATTGGATACTGGAAAAGGTTTTTTAAAAATCAAAATAACTGTTTTCTGAGAATTTCTTATACACTCAAATTCTCTATGAAGCTCACAGGGAAATATGTGGCACAGACAATTTTCAGGAAATCTGGAATTTTTTTTTCAATTTTTGAATAGTTTCCTTGCTATCAAATTAAAAATCATACAAGAACTAAAATACCGGTACATCAATGAATAATGATGGCAGGAGGGTCATATGACACATTAGATCATCAGCACGCCCATTGTGTTTAGTATTTATTAAATGAATGCAATGAAATCCCTGTACACATAGTGTATAGTAACTCAAATTGGCATCTTCTACTTATTGGCATTCAGATCACTGGAGAGGCAAGGACATGATTCATGTAGCATATACAGGCATGCCATTATCAATATGGAATCAAAATTCCACCCTTCAGGTGTTTTCAAGAAACTTAGGTGATTGATCTAATACTAATAACAGTGAAGTGATTAATTGATTCCAATTTTATCAACATCACAGATACCAAAATAAAAGTAAATACCCATCTAGAAGCATTATAGAAAATTTTGGAGAGTTCATTCAAATTCCTCTCTTCTATTTTGAGATTATATAATAGATAATTGTTAATTACATTTACCTCAATATGAATATTAGATATTGATTAAAAATATATTGGAACATTTAGTTAATACATTTATGTATTTAAATCCCACAACACCAGAAAAACAAAAAATATTTTACTGATACCTTGAAGTACAAGAAAATTCCAATATGCCTCAATTCAAACAGAAGAAAAATATACCTTCTCTTAATTTGTGAAATTAAACTTCTCCCCTGACATCAGATAAATGAGCATAATGAATCAAGAAAATGAGTTATGTCTATTTCTTTAAAATAAGAACTATTAAGTATCTCATGTACAGTCATGTGAGTGGGGAAAACATATTTTTAAAAGGAGGGGGAGCTACTTCTCAGTGTTGCTAACTCATTTCATTATTAATTATTTTCAGTTGATTTTTTTATCCTATATTAAGAAAGCTATGATCATCAAAATGATTGAAAACTGAGGAAATATGGTTGGTATATATGTCCTAAAATTCTTACAGAAAAATTCAGGAGGAAAAACTAAAAGAAAAAATTATAAACAGATATATCTATTAATAGGAAATTTCCAAAATATTTAGGGATTGGAAAAAGCTGTATAATGAGAATACACTAAAATGCAGCCAACATTTTATAGTAAACAGAAAGAAGATTAGATGGGACATTATCTTGAAAATATAACTAAGATAAAAAATTATTTAATATTATTATCTTACTAAAATAAGAAAAATCTTAATTACAATTATGCATTAATTCTTTGAATGAACAAGACCTGGTTAATTATTAAGAGTCTTGTGATAACTGATATTATGAGCAAATTGCTTGATAAACCATTTGCCTCTTTTGCTGTTATGAGAAGTCTCATTTCTACAATAATATTCTAGATAATTATCAGTTTCCTAAAGGTCTCTCTTGATTCTTAGATACTCAAATTATTTACTTTTGAATTTACCTTATTTTTACTTTGAAATATATTTTGATCATTTCCAATGTCATAGTGGGATGTGTGCAACATCTAATAATGATAGAGAACAGATCCACAAATATGTAACATACTGGAGAGGATGTTTGAAAGTGGACTACTTTATAAATTAACAAATTAATTAGCAAATAATCTAGTATTTGGCACACACTTACCACCCTATTCAGCTTCAATATCATTAGAATTACAATAATGATATTCAGGTATGTTTCATCCTCATTATATGTGATAATAACTACACATCTGTATCTTGATATACAGTTGAGTAGCTCTCTAGGAAGACAGGAATGATGCAGAAATTTTTTATCTTGGATTCAAGGAGACATTCAGTAGGTTCCTAAAGCCTTCTGAAGCATGCAATTTATTATCCTATATGAACAATATACAGATCTACATTTTATCTGGGGAACTGGTCTACTTATTCCACAAGATTCTCAAGGGATTCATGACACAAAAATTTAAAAACTACTGTCTAATTCATTTGTAGCCTATTTCCATTAACAGGCACAGTAATGCTCTTTACTCTGACTTTAAAAGTCCATTACCCATTTTACAATTCCCTGACATCTCATAATTAGAATAGAGCAGCAAATATTAGTCCTGTCTCCAGATCTCTTGTGTACAGGCTCTACCATCCTGTGCCAAGTTTTTATGTCAACCAAATATGAAATAGGGTCAAGGACAAGTAGAACTTCAACTGAACGGACAATGATGTCAGAGTGACAGCAACATCAGGGCAAGCCATCTAAGAATGTGAGGAAGGGAGAACAGTGAGTAGAACAGAAACCAGCTTCTACCTAGAATGGTGAGTTTTTCATGAACTCCAAAACATATTTATTTCTCTATAATTTGCAAAGTTGAATAAATTATCAACTCAGATAATAAAGTAGAACTTCATCATATAGCTGTACATATTTAATATCCTCTTGAAAATTATGGAGAAAGTATATCTAATTGTTCTCTTTTACAACAACCATTTTATATAAACTAATCTACCTGCTTCTAATGACTGTTCTGAGAAATTAATACTTATTTTTATGCCAATTAAAATTATTTTAATTCTCAAAATATTAGCTATTGATGTAAGCCAAGCACGAGGTAATCATTATATTATAGGATTTCATATTCCCCCACTTTTATCAGCATTAGAATCTTGAATTTTGTGATGACATATTTTCCATGTGAAAAAAACAACTTAAGACCCTTTCAAAAATTTATAGAAATGAAATGGTGTACCCCATTTGTGTACAATGAATCAAAATGCAGTCTGTAAAAATTAAAAAAGAAACAAAAAATTATCTCAAAGTTTAATATTAGTGATAAATTATGTCTTAGGTTAGCAACACATATTTTAATTCTCGGTTGCTCCTTTCAACTAAAAACTTTCATTACTACATTATCCGTTCATCTTTGTTTTCAAGGACCTCCACAACTTTTTGCCAATTTCATTTTCCAGAACTCTCCAATAAGCATGTTAGTAGAATTCCCAGATCCCTCTAATGAATGTCTCAAGAAGGTACCTCCCCAATTTATCCTTATTTTTAATCACTTGGTTGATATTATTCCTCTATATTACCTCCCTTTCACCCAACGTATGCCTTTAAAAGAGAAGTCAAATTCCATGTTTTCCCTACACATTGTCATTCATTTTCATTTTTTGAATGTCTCTATGTCACGGCTTATGCTTAGATTTTTATTCTATATATTTTCTATCTTTTTTGGTTGTCTTTCATTTAGTCTTATTAATCTCCCTACCCAATAGTAAAACCATCTTCCTCATTTGTTTAATATTTTCCCAGGATCTACTTCCAAGAATTCCTTAACACATGATTGATTGGATGATCACACATAGAGATTCAGCATAGCACAACTTGCTTGGTTACACAATATCAAAACCTAAACCAAGCTCAAGAAATAAAATGACTCAAGTATTGGGTAAATACAAATATGTGTAATAAATGGTAACAAAGCAACCAAAGATCATAGGGCACTCTATTTAAGGGAATTAGAACTCTATCCTCCACTCAGAACTGAATGTAATAAGATATCATTTCTGTTTTGTTAATTATTTTATTAGGTACCAATACAATTTTCAATATTTTTTCAATTTAGAGCAAAAACTGTATCAAAAATTAATCTATATCCAACATTGGACATGATGATAAATTTTACATACCTCACAAAATTTCCTAGTAGGGGTACTTTTTATTTTTTATTTACTGAAATTGATTATTTAATCTCTCTCAAAGAAGAAAACAGAATTTGAAATGTGATTTCTAATCCCAAATTAGATAATCAGAAAAATGAATGAAAATAAAAGAATATGTACTATTTGTATTGTGCATTTGTGGGGGTGTCTGTGTGAAATGATAAAATTCTAGACCATGTTTCAGAGGAAAGTTATTCAATTCATTCATTTTTCTGAACAGACCATGGAGACATAAATATACAAGAATGCTTTTGGATTTCATATAATTGAACTGACTAGGAAATTAGGATCTAATTTTGATAACCAATGTTTTTATAAATTTCCTATAGTTTATTGTGGAAAATTCTCATATTTATTATAGATTCACTTTTCAGTTAATCTATTTTATACTTATTTCCCCTATAAGGTTTGTACTTTAAACAACATAGAAAGAAACCACGACCATGGGACTTGTTGATCTTGATTCTTGGAAACTGATGCTGTAATACATGAATAGCAGACAAGGAAGTGAATAGCCGAGAAGTGTTGTATATTTCAGTCAGTTTACTCTTCACAAGTTGTTAGTTCCAATACTACACATCAACACAGAGCTATTTCTTATGATGCGCCTCTTTCTAGGAAAACAAAATTTAACTAGACTCTTTAGAAAAGTAAGAAAATTATTTAGCCCTGAATAATTCTTCAACACCATGTGTTTACTTCCTGTGAATTCTTCTGTTGCTTCTAATCAACTTTTCATTGGTAACAAATGCCTATCAGAAAAATTAAGCCAAAGCAATACACAGAACATAACTGCATAGCACCAGCACACAGTTTTTTTCCAGTTGATGAATTGAGCATGTTTATTTCTTATAACTCATCACCATCCTCTGAGCTAAAGCTACTTCTCCTACTGCTTGCTTTGGAAACTGCAGGGGAAGCAGCGGATAGCAGAGGATCTGTTCCAAAGGGGGATATTGTGTCGTCCAGTAGCATGTCATCCAATCTTTGTTCCTCTTTCAAAGCGGCACTAAATGATAAATCTGTGAAGTGTGACAAAGGATCAGAAAAGGCCATAGCTTGATCACAGAGCTCAGGGCTTGGCCCCTGAGACAGAGTCAGTTGTTGGCAATAGTCTACTGAATTCTGCTCAGGATGGGACTGCTGTTTGGTGACGTGGGCACCTAAATCAACGGTGCCATGTGAAGCCAGGGTTGGCAGACCATGAGCTCGAGCCTGTATTTCTAGTTCCTGCAATTTCAAACAAAAATCATTTAAAATCCCTTTAAAATGGACACAATGCTAGCAAATAAACCAGAAATGAAACAAAAATATTTACTAGCTTTAAAAAGAGTAATATAAATTACACGTGCTTTTTCCCAAATAAAAAATGTGATACATTTCTGATGCTTGAAAATTAACCCTAGAAAATGACTCAGATTTTAAAAAAATCCTTCTCTCATTGTTCTGTAAAGGAATTCATGACAAATTATGGTCCCTTAGTGACTCAGACTACAATATAGCCATTTGGAAATAGTAGCAAACCTTCCATTTATTCTCTCTGATTAATTTCTCACCATAATTCAGGACCATCTCATGGAAACAGAGTAAATGCTCTACCTGGATACAAGCATGCTCATATTAAAAAGAGAGAGTTATGAAAGCCCATATTTGGGTATTTTGGGTCACATGAACAGATGACATAAACTGATAATGTAATGTGACAATATGCTCTGTGGCAATGAAATCTATAGCCATGTTACTAAAGAAAGGCAAGGGGGAGGGGAGAATTTAGTGTCTAATATTATCCAGAGAAACAAATGTTCTACTTGGGTTTTTTTTGGTGAAATAATACTGTGTAGTTATGAAATGACTTCTATTTTCTGCATTTTGTGATTAGTTGTTGTCATTCATTGTATGCATATTTTAGGTCATCTTGATCCTGAATTTGTAATCAAAACCTAAATTGAAAGAAACCGGTTCATGAACTTCTAAAAGGCAATAAAATGATCTTTCAGTAGGAAAAATAACCGTTAATAAGAAAAAAGAATAAATGACACCAGTGAATAAAACAGATGACAAGTTAGTCATGTGTTAGCTGCACAGTTCCTGGCCTCATTCTTATAAAAACCTGAATCCGGAGTAGAAGTCGCCTGTTAGCCTGCTCTAATTTCTTCTGTCTGTGTTCTAACTCCCGGGCTCTTTGTTGTTCTTTTTGTAGCCACTTGATGTACTCCACTGATGCTTTTAGGATGGTTCCTTTGTTCCAGCGCATATCACTGTAGAACGGAGAGATAACCTTTTCACAATTGTGCATGTCAGCAGAATTCATAAGAACTTACAAAATCTTTTACATTAATATGAAATAATGATTTACATGACTATTATTCACTCTTAGATATTATTGCTTCTGAATAGAAATTTTAATAGAATAGTTAAGAAGCCCTTATATAGTAAAATTAATCCCAGAATGAAAATAAGTGTCAAAAGAAAGTAATAAAGTGACTTTTTGTGGGAGAGCTAAATGCAATATCATGATTCTACCATTACAGTTTTTATATTTTTAGTGAAAATTGCTTTTATTATTAACTCCAAGATTAAAATCTATGTGCAGTATTTCTGCATTAATGAACTAGGAAATGTACATTACCAACGACTTAAGCCTAAATTTTTAAAGATCATTTCAAATGTACCAATCTTTTAACCTTCTTCCTAATAAGGCTATTTGTGTTTCTAAGAAAAAAATAAATAAAGTCTCCCCTGAATGCTGATCCTCAGAGATTGTGAAACACGTCTGAGTTTAGTAACATCACTGTGCAATAGGGCAAACTTTCTAAAACCATTTGGCCATTTTTTCTGCACAAACAGCATTAAGCCTTTTTTTAAAAAGCTGGATAAAGATAGCTATTTTAAAATAAATTTAAGATGAGAAAATGTAGTTAAAAATTACTGGATAATCTTTTGAGCTATTGCATAGGAAATGTTTTATCAAAACATTTTTAATATAGGAGAAATTTTAAACATGGAACTGTAGAACAGTCTCATTTTAATGCCTGAAAGCACATATACATAAGTGCAATTCTGTATGAATGAGAACTGAAATGTGCTGAGAATAAAATCAAACTAGTTGTTAAAGAAGAATGCCTAAAAAACTTTGATGAATTTTCAAATTAGCATCATGAGATGTTTTGAATACAATGTAAAGTAAGTGTAAATAAATTTTATATTTTCCAAATGTTTTTGTTTTACATGCACCTATTTTTGGTTTATGTGATCTATGTGAATTATGTTGTATTTATTAAGAGTCCAAAGTGGGAAAATATAGCTTATGACAGATCTGATTAGAGTGGGTCTCATCGGGAGTCCAGATTAAGGGACAATGTCATTAGCAGTAATGAACTAAAGGAAGATCCATTTTTCTTTCACCAAGTGAGAATGTCTATTGGGGTCTGGGTGATCATCTTCAGTGAAATACACAAAACTATTGTCAGGGTCTCTCAAGTTTGGAAATGCTTTATCAGTTTTCAAGAACCAAAGTAGCTATTGGGACATTCTGCTCACTGGGATTTATCTCATGGTGGGATAGGTGTGATGACAGGTTACTTTCAGCATTAAACTGAGACAGTATCTAACTGAGCAATGTGCAATCTCATGAAACAAAACTCCAAGCAATGGCAGGAGTCTTCTGGATCCTTAGTTTTGTTTCATTTCTTCTCATGGGAAGACAAAAATTGAAGAAGGAGGAAGAAAAGAATGAAAACTATGACCCTATCCAACTTTGAAGTTTAAAGTATTGTTTAATTAGACCTAGAATTGAACCTTCAAAATGGTGATGGGAACACCTATTGAGTCTTTCTTCAATTTGTATTTGATGTCATTTACTAAGTTTTCAAACTTTCACTCTAAAGCCATTTGAATGTATGAGATGTTTTTTCTTTAAAATTTTGAAGTTGTTCTTGCATATAACAGGGATTTTGCCGCTCTCCCCAAGATTTCAAACAGATTAGAATTTAAAAATATCAAAAAAATTTTAAAAAATTACTTCTGTACTCCATAAACTTCCATAAAGGCAGGACTAAAGAAAGAATATTGATATTGGTCTTTTGGTTTTTGTAATATAGTTTTCTTTGAAGAACATACATTTCTGGAGGGGGGGGAGTAGGTGTCAAACTTGAAAACTATTAGGGCCAAATCAGGTAACACGAATGTGTCCATTGTGGCAGGAGTTGCCACAAGGAAAAGCTATGGAAATGTCTGTACAATTTATTGTCATCTTAGGCATGTACCTCACACGTTATTCAATTAACCCTGTTAATTAAAAAATCTGGATTTAGGGAAAGAGTGTATTCAACTCACAAATACCACTTCATCAAACATCATTATTTCTGGAAAAATGCCAGCATTTGCAGAGGTCATTTTCAAATCACTGTTAATTATGGAAACCATGTTTTTATGTTTTTGTATAAACATTCAACATTCTAACTCAACAGTTTGATTAATTATATCTTGAGACTTGCAACAACAAACAATGTATTTGATTCTGTGTGTTTGCCACAAAAACCTGGTCGGCATCAATCGACAGGTTTTTATAACTCCAATTTTTACTTTTGTGTCTCCACTAATTGAAGACCTCTGAAGAATCCAACAATTACATTATTAGGTACACATAAATCCTAAGTTGTAAAAGATACTATAACCATAAACTCAGTATCCCAGTCAGCATCATAAATAGCTCTTCAGACCACTAAATCTGCCAGTGTTATTATACTGAGAAACCTAATATGAACTGAGGAGAAATAATTAACTTATTTCCTATGCTCAGAAGGACAACTCTGGGAACAGAGTTGATGCTTAATAATTACCACTGCAGACTAGATATATTACAATGGAGGACTTTCGGCCTTAGCTTTGCCGTAAGCTGCTAAGTTTCCTAATCATTGCTTCTGTCCTCCCCTATCCCCTCCCACCCGTTCTGGGGGGCATTGAAACCATAACATTATTATAGAAATGATTTCAAACTCACGGATCATTAGACTTTGGAATAAGTGTGCCAAGCTCCTTGATTCGGTAATTAATATTATACCTTCTTCTTCTTTCAACTATTAAAGAAGAAATATTATTGATTATTCTCATTAAAACACAGTTCATTTTTGGTCAGCTGTAAACTTTCTTAATAATCTTTTAAAAACAGTGGGCAAAAATATTGCCATTTAGTCAAGAGATAGCACTTCTCAATAATAAGTAGGAATTCAAATGGATCTTATTCTGTTACAATATTAGTATTGAATATATATGATTTACAATATTTTAAAAACTTTTTTGTCTTAAAACAATATTTTTCATTGCTATATTTATCACATATGTGTCTATCCTTTGTTATTTTACACACACATATTTTATCGGACCATCAAGGTTGTGATCTTTTGAGGGTTTGCACCATACTTTACCCTTCCCACCTGTTCTCCTCAATGTTTAGCACATCATAGGTGTGTATGCACAGCTAACCAAGACTACCTTGATGGAGGGTCATCTCTTCCTCATTTTTGTATCTCTAGAGAATTTGGCCTATGTAAGAAGTGCTAAATAAATGTATATTGATTAGACTATCAATTTATTTTCCAATTAAAGTTTTTAACAACATATAAGATCAATAATTTTTTTCAAATATTGGCAAACATCAGACATACCTGGAGGAATTTTAAAATGGATTTTTACACCATACTCAGATTCTACTTTTATTAGACCTGGAGGGGGGTTCAAGAATATCCATTTCTGATGAGTTCTCAGGTGATGCCGATGCTGTCTGTAGAAGGCCCACGATTTGAGAACTACTGATATAGGCTCTTTTGTTGCGGGAGCAGGGAGTGATGGGGAGAGGGTACAAGCGATTGAACTCAGGGGTACTCAGCCACTGAGCCACATCCCCAGCCCTATTTTGTATATTTAGAGACAGTGTCTCACTGAGTTGCTTAGTACCTTGCTTTTGCTGAGGCTGGCTTTGAACTAGGGATCCTCCTGCCTCAGTCTCCCAAGCCGCTGGGATTACAGGCATGCCTATTACACCAGGCTGATATAGGCTCTTACCCAGAGACTATTTCCTTTATTTTCATTTCCATACATTCATTACTTGGGGCAATTTTTTTTATATACAGTTTCATAAATACCAGACATGAGTCTCATTTTAATTATGAGCATTTACTGTATATTCCTATTATCAAAATACTTGAAGAGTATCTACTTGAGAAGGAAAATATACAACTGGAAATAATGGAAGTCATCAAAGAACATCCATTGCTTGGTGAACCTACTCCATGAAGCAAATTATATGAATGGATTTAGTCTTCAGATAGAGAACATGGGATTTCTTTTAAAATTAGAAAATAATTGATCCTTGCGAGGGTTTAGTTTCCCTCTGTATCAATCCTGTTTCTTCTGTGCAAGTGATTCAAACATCAGGAATGATACCACATAAAAACACTAAAGAAAAAAATAAATAAAGGTAAAGCTGATAGAAATACATATTTGTTTTTATTTTACAGTTAGAATTTGTTAATAATTCTATTTTCACATGTTTTCCTTCTATTATAAATCAGACTTTTAAACATGCTACTTCTCTACTCTTATTTGATTATATGTATCAATTTTTAAATGGCTAATTATATCTTTGGTTTCTCAATGCTGTTCATTTGTAAAAGAGTCATGTTTTAAGAAATTACTAAATTATTTCATGCTTGTGGCTTCACTCTTGACATATTCACTCAATCCTGTCCCCAGATGCAGACAAAAGAGGCCCCTCTCCAACCCATACTTAGAGGACACACTCATTCCTGCCCGGGCTCCACCTCTCCCCACTAAACCAGACAGCCACAAGACCAAGGGAATCCTTCTAAACTGCGCTCTGGGTAATTTGCACCAGAAATTTCCTCTCTACTTCCCTGGTCCTCTTACAAGTCTGTATAGATCATATCCCTGGGTCTAGCCTCTTGGAAAATGGCACCTGCGTATTGACCCCCCACGTTCAGGATGTGGTCAAAATGTTTAGGGTGTGTATAGAACTTGAATGCACAGGGTGGGGTGTTCACACACATTTGAAGCCATTTGCGGCACAGAATGGAATAGAGGGTGGGAAAGGAAGTGGAGTGAGCTGCAAGCTAAGGGCTGGCACTGCCCTGCAATGACATTCCCACACCAGACTCCAACAACCTGAAAATTCCAAATTCACTCCTCGTCTTTCAGGAAACATACTGAATTTAGCACTTTCCTGCTTGATTTATACCTTTTATATATTTAGATCTCTGGTAAATGGGACCTCTGTACTTGTGCCACAATCCCATTAGTTTTATCATTTTTAAAAGTTGATCTAGATCCATTTTATTTAACATATATGGTATTAATTTTTTAACATTGATTTTTTTCCCTCAAAAGCAAGGTGAATTAGTAAGAGAATTCAGATTAGAGAACACTTTGATAAGGCACGTACCAGATACCTACCATACTCTATATTAAATGACCTGTCACATAAATTGCAGACATACAGGAGATAAAGGGAAAAGCAAGGACAATAATCATTAACAGGTTTACTATGAGAGAACTCCATAGTTCTTCAATGTACTAATTTCCCCTACAGCCATTAGCTCTCCCCACTCATAGTCACCTTGTCCCTCTCCTACTAAGGGTTTTGGGAGTTAGATCAGTTCCCTGAGGACAGCTCTAACCATGTGTCAGCTTCTTCCCCACAGTCCCACCATCAGCTAACTATCACCTTGGGATGCAGTAAATGCATTCTGCAAAGATGTAGGTTTCATAGATACGTGGAGAATCAATTTCAACTAATTGCAAGTAAAGAAATTGCATTGTAGGGCTTTATGTTTTTATTTATTTTTGTTCAGTTTTACTCTTTTCTCAGTTTTTGATTTGACTTCACACTGAATTGATCAAGCTCACTTGAGACAGTTAAGCACTTTAGACATGACCAAGCACACTAAAGCTTGGCCTTACTGCTAATCTACTTCTTTCACCCGAATTTCTCCATCTCATGTGACTCGTTATCAGAGTCAAATTGACCCTGAGGAAGGCATGAGAGTTCTTTTTTTCCCAGAGGTGGAATTCAGCATTACCACATAAGCAATACCTTTCAGATAACATATCATTAGGAAGGAAGGAGCAAATTGACACAGAAAAATGAGAATCTGAACTTGTGCTTCTGATATTTAAATGGTCTACATTTTCTAAAGTCATTTTCTCTCTTTTTTAAATCTTTGAGTCAATGAGTAACAGCACAGTGCCAATGTAACCAAATGCATTTATTTTGAGCCCCGCAGCCTCCTTGAGAATAAATGATCAAGGAGAGAATTTGGGAGGTTTCACTTTGTGAAAATATGTACTTTTTTTTTTGAGAGTTCACATGGTTCCCATTTCCCAAAATAGCTCATCTGTGACTGTATACAATTAATTTTGGTCATCTGACTTCAAGTACTTGTACAGTGATAATGAAAGCCCATACACTTTAATCTCCATGCATTTCCTTTTGAATTAATTTTGTTTGGGAAAAAAAGAAAAACTACTCACTGAGGTTGTGATTGTCCTTTTTTTGTCTTTCTTTTGCCAAAGCTTTAGTGTCAGTTTCTAATCAAAAGAAAAATGGTTAAAACAGTGCTAGTTATACATCAAAACTTTTCTAGGCAACAAAATTCAGAAATATTAAATAGAAATATAATACCCCTTCCTGCAAAATGCTACAATAATATTTATGATACAAATATTCAGAAATTTGAAATAGGGAACTCTTTAGTAAAAGTCCATGGCAAAGGCTGGGGTTATATAGCCTGAATTTGTTTTCTGGCTCTCCATTAGTCATCTGGTTGATTACCAGACTTCTCTTTATCTCAGGTTCCTCAACTATAAAATGAATACAATTGTAATACCTACCTGAAAATCACTGTGATGATATGAAAAAGGTATAGCATATAGAATATTAAACTATTCAATCACTATTGTTCCTATTATTTTCGAAATTTTGAGTTTCAAAAAAAAAAATTGTTCCAATCTGAATTCGTCATAAATAAATGTGATTTTGTATATCCCAAGAGTTGGAACTAACTACATTTTTCTGATGTCTGTATTGAACTCCACACTTTCTTCCAGTAAATAACATTACCCTCCATGTGCTATGTGTTTGTGTTCGTGGCCATCAGCCTTCAACATGGCCCACGATGATTCTCACTTCCTAGCATTCACACCCTTGGGGATTCTCTCCAGCACTGAATGGGGCTGACCTGTGAGACCAATAGAATGTTGTGGAAATGTTTACCGTGACTTTCAAGGCATTTTCAGCTTCCACTTTGGTGTCTCTTGGATCACCAGTTGTCATGCCATGAGGACACTCAAGCAACCCACTGAGAGAAAGATCCACACAGATAACAACAACCAAGACTATTTGTCAACAAACAGCTCTAAGATCCAAGAACCATGAATGAGCCACCTTGACAGTGCGACTTCCAGCCCGAGTCAAGGGTCAGATTGCAGACCTCTGACTGACAGCTGAATTATAGCTTCATAATAGACTCTGATTCAGCACCAATTTGCTAAGTCTCTCCTGGTTTCCTGACCCTTAGATATTGGATGAGATCACAAATGCTTCCTTCAAGCTGCTAAATTTGGGGGGTTAACTTGATATAACAACAGATAATTAGTAAAGTATTCTTAGAATTATCATAATATCAAAATAGGTAATAAAATAATATATTCTCTTTAAATGCATTCAAAGCTATGGTCATTAGTTTTAATCTAAATAATTTAAATGCTTAAACATTTTTGAGTAATTGATTAAGCTCCAAGAAAGTCCCTATTGTATTTACTTAAAATGTTAGTATTAACTATGTAAAAACTACTGAAAACCAATTTTTGTGTGTGTGTGTGTGTGGTGCTGGGGATTGAACCCATGGCCTTGTGCTTGTGAGGGAAGCACCCTACCTACTGAGATACGTCCTCAGTCCTAAAAACCAGTTTTGGAGCTCCAAATCTGTTATAAAAATTTGAAAATAAATTTTATGTTTATTATTGTAGAAGATCTGACACTGGATTTGTATGTCAGGAAAATTCCTACGTTAAATCATTTCTGCTTCTTCCCAGATGTGTAACTTTGAGAAAATAATTACTCTGGTCCTTATGCTGCATCTATATATTTTGAATAATTTGACTATGTCCCTATAACTCCTCTGAGCTGTAACATTTTTTTAAATGAACTGTAAAATATTTAGCTGGTTTTCCTAATTGAGAAAGTTAAATGCAAGTCTTTCATGAAATCCATAAAACAAGAAAAATTGAATTAAGCTTTTGTCTTATATCAAATTCTACATACAAAAACAATTTCCCTAATTTCATATATCATTTTGCAACTAAATTAATAAATTCCAATCTATTCAACAGCAAAATGAACCTATTTAAATGAAAGGTGTGTGGTATGTGCAAGTGTGTGTACAATTGCTAAAAACATATATACAATTGCTAATTAATCAATTCAGTTAAACTGTGAATTAAATTAACTTACAGTGTAGGTACTCTAAAAATAATGAATTTACTCTCATGTGTTTCCTTTTTAACTAAAATCTTGATTTTTTAAAAAAAATTTATTTGGTATGATACAGTGTATCTCTCATATTTTAAGGAGCTAATAAAAGTTAAACAGCATAAAAATATAAAAGTAACATTACCTGTAATTTCTCTTTTCATTGGTAAACCACTTGGACAGGAAGCATTTGTAAGCCCCATATTAACTGGTGAAATCCCCGGTTCGCCACTATAGACATCCAAAATGCTTCCAGATAACTTTAGAGGAATAAGGAAAAGATCAATCAAACCTCCTGCACACATGGATATATTTAGTTGTAGACTTTAAAATCTTCACTTTAAGTTTGTTGGTTTGTTAATAATAATGGGAATATATAGTGTTTTAATTTTAAACAAGAGGTGAGTATGACTATTTTAAATACATTATAAAATGCTTGTGGATAAGATATGCTAAAAATTCTATTCATATTTAAACAAAAAGATAAATCAGTTCATGCATGAAGGGAAATTCTGATTAATATTTACAAAGCTATGGAAGTTTGAGCCAGCATAGGACATGGTTATAAATGAATACAATTAAAATTATCATTTTGGACAAAAATCAATACACATCTGAGTAAAGCTGGAAAGTTCCCTCTGCACCACAAATTAGGTATAATGGTTGAATATCTGAGAGTCTTCTGAATGCCATCAGTGCTACCAGCAACTCTCAGTCAAGAGGCATTTTAGACTGCTAATTAAGGGAGGAACTCTCCTTCCTGGAAGGCATACTTTTTCTCATTGCACACTTAATGTTCTAGATTATTATAAATATGCCAGTTGGTAACCAAAAGTACTCTAAAACTACTTTTGCCTCTAGTGACTATAGGGTACATCCAATTATAGCAACACTGCAATTCGTAAAGTGCTTCTTAGGAAGAGATTTTTAGAAAAGCTAAGCCTTTTATACACAATTCAAAACTACCAATTCATTATTCAAAATGTGCTTATGGACTCGATCTTCCAAGAAAATTAAATTTAAATAATATTCATATTTCAAGTGAATATCTGTTACTCCACAACAAGCTACATTTATAATGTAGGATCTTAAATTTTAAAATATTTTCATTCTAAGGGTTTTCATTCCAGTTTTAAGCAGTTAACCAAAAACTAACTAAGAAGCAACACTTTTTCTTTCCTCAAGGACTAGAAACAATACATATAATCACGCATTCCTTTAACAAGATTATTATGGAAAATCTAACTCCAAGTTCCCACTTTTTGCAAAATTACATTCAGCCTGAGAGAACTTTTTGATACTTATAAAATCAGACTGGAAATAAATATGAACAAAGGTCATTTTAAGAACAAAATTAGCTTTTGAGGTAATAAACCACTATAGTGTGTGTAATAAATGTTGTATATTTCGAAGGAAAAAGAATTTTGAAAATGTGGTGGAAATTACCTAATATGTAAATTAATGTACATGTCAATGAAGATCACTCTATTGCATATAATACTTCTTTATTTCCTTTTTCTGTTTTGTTTTGTTTTGTTTTGTTGGTGGTACTGGGATTGAACTCAGGGCCTCACAAATGGCAGACAAAAACTCTATCACTGAGTTAGGTTCCCATCCTTTTAAAATAATAATTTATTTTGAGGCGAGGTCTTGCTAATATGCCCAGGTTGACCTTAAACTTACAATCCTCCTTCCTTAGCTTCCCACATAGCTGTGATCATAGGCTTTGCTTCACACACCTAACTCTATTAAGCCTCTTCACCTTTATTTTATTCAAACTTAATGCTTCAAAATGTGTTTCTATTTATGGAACTTGGAAGGGAGCTATTAAATCAAGTATTTATTCCTTCTGAATTTCCTTAAGTGCAAAATGAGGACAAAGTTGATCAAATTGGAAAGATGTACAAATACAATTAGAAGTATCAGATAAATACAATTAGGAGGAATTTTTTAAAAAGCAGAGCTTTCCCTATGTTGTGAGTTATTTAGTCATAGTTTTAAAAGTACTACATTCCAAAATTGTTTTTGAAAAATGTGCTGGTTATGAGATAAGGAATCACCAACCTGAGTTGTACATTTCCACTGTGTTTGGATAAACATAATAGACACACTGAACAAAAGGACAGGGAGTGAGGGGGAAGGATCCAGGGAAAGAGCACTTTTCTCTGAAGAACTTGAGTTCTGATGGATGTCAATACTGAAGTAGCAATTGCAGAAATGTTTCAGAAGAGAAGGAGCTATATACTACATATATGCTGTAATGATAGTGTAATGACAGAGGTTTCTAACTATAGCACTTCTTGGGTCCCTATTACCTGGTTAGACAGTAGCCAATGAATTGTTCCTTAGAAATGTGGCAGGAATTCTGATAATGAACCTAATCCTGCTTAACTATAGCTATACTACATCTTCTCTTGACCTTGGTTATTGTCTAATTTATGCCGTAAAGCAAGATGATTAATAACCTATTTAATTTAATGCTATAGGTACCATTCTATTTCATGTAAATGGCTAATCACTTTTTGATTATCATTACACTATTGGGTTTCAATTTCCAAGCATATAATACACTTCATGTAATCTAAAGTACCTTTTCTCTATTAAAAGATGTAAGAGTACAATATTAGTGAAAATTTAACAATTATATACACATCTGGAAGAGCTTACAAAGCAAATTTTTATCTACAGTTATCAAAGGTGTAAGTTACTTAGGCAATAAGGTCTAAATCTTAACTTCATTTTGAAGATCATTAGGCAAGAGCATAAGTATTTCATGAAGAAATATTTATTTTGATTGAAAAAACAGATTAATTTCTCAGTAAGGCAAAACCTTTGGCATGACAGTAGATGAACATTTTTATTAACAAGAAACACATTTGAAAGACATGAAATAAGGAATATGTTATGAAATCTATTCAACAAGGTGGAACACATTTCTCTATAAGACAATATTTCTCTCTTGTAGAAAAATGTGAACTTCTGATCTGAGAAATTACTCTGAGGTGATGAGTGATTGAGAGTGACTCCCTGGTATCTAGATTATATTCATATCTCCTTTATTGAAATCATAGCAATTGAAATGGACTGGGTCTGACCTTTCTGCATACATACTTCCATTAACAATAGCCAATAGTTCCTGAAGAAAATGAGCTCATGAGCAAAACTGCAAAACATCTAGGAAAATGACTATTTCAAAAGCAAAGTAATATGTAGCATTATAAATACCATGAAAAGAAAAAAAGAAAGAAAAGAAAACCAAATTTCTTAAATTAGCCTTAGAGAAATGAGGAGGAATTTGTAATAGTTTACAACAGAAAATGATAATAAGTAAATGTAGCGATGACCAATGAGACCAGTAAGAACCAAGTAGAAACAGGAAGTATGAAAAATTTTACTTAGGAAAAAAAAAAAACCGTGAAGAATAATCCAAAATAGCATTTCTTAATGTACTAAGAGAGAGAAATAAAAGACCAAGAGATAGGACATATGAAAGTAAAGTAAAACAATATGAAGGATGAATGTATTAAAATCAAAACACAGATGGGAAGGAAAGAAAGAAATAAAGAAAGGGAAAAAATAAAACTTGAAGAACTGAAATGTAATAAATAATGGAGATATATTTCCAAGAATTAACACTAAGTAAAAGACTACAATTTTTTATTTTATTATTAGTTTATTTCAATTTAAAAATCAAAGTGTCTCTATGATGCCAATGAACAGATAGTAGGGAAAACATATCCAGATATATTATACTAAATTGAAGAGTAAAGAGAAAAATCTAAATGCCTAAAGAAAGGAAAAAAGTTTATTTATGAGGATTCAGGAATCAGACTGATAAAATTTTTCAATAGAAAATTAAATGGAAAGAGAAAATAAATAAATATTTTTAGAACATTACATTGAAAGAAAAAAAGCACAATTTTATATCAAACTCAAATGTTATTTACAAATAAGCCCATGGTAAAAATATTATTAAACATACAATGTTAAATAAACAAAATGTCTAAGGAGGTTTATGCCCACAAAGGCTAAAATTGAGAAGAGTTTTAGAAGAAATATACCTAAATAAGAGGAGATATTTAAAAGATATGACTCAAAAAAGTAAAATAAAATTGATCAAATATCTTCACACAGTAATCATAAATTTCAAAAGTGGCAATGAGGAACAAGAACAAAGATAAAGTAAAATCTATAACCCTATAACTCAGTATGATAGCATGGATATCTTCAGTATCAGTGGATTAAGGTAGCATGGGAACAAAAAGACATGGAAGTAATAAGAAAGTATCAAAGATAAATATATTTACCATGAAACACAAATAACAAAGTCAGAGAAGCAGCTGAAATATATCAATAATAATAATCAAAGTAAATTGCTCAAACTCCCAGCTGAAGGGTTAACATATTTGAGTAAGAAGATAGTAATTAAATGTAAATAGCTTACAAGATAAAAATAGGCCTAGTGAAAGGATATACAAAAGCTGGGAATAAAAGAATGAAATCAGATATATTCAGCAGCTAAAAACCATAGGAAGATTTATATTAACTAAAATGAAATTAACATTAGAGAAAATGGACTTTAAAATTAGAAACATCATTAAGGGAGAGAGTCAATATAAAATGGAAAGATTAATTCCTTTTTTAAAAAAGGTCTTACAATAACTAGCATGAATGCATGAAAAAAATGGTGAGGAATGTAAGGAGAAATGAATAACCAATCATTATAGTGGAATATTCAATGCATTTCTTGTTTTTCAAAAGTTTAGCAGACAAAAATAATTAGTAATGTTACAGAAAACTTGACAAAAAAAGTAAATTCATGGTCATATATATATATATATATATGTATATACACAGGAATACATAAGAATACACAGCTTTCTCAAGTACACATGAAACATTTAAAAAGTGTTTATGTACTCAGTCAAAAGAAATGCTCAACATATTTCATAGAACATTAGATTGCAAAATATTGGCAAATTTTTAAAAGTTGTTAACTGAAGGATAAAGATAAAATCACACTGGAATTTTAAAATACACATAAAGAAATGTCTGGAATATGGCAAAACAATGTTTAAAGAAAATTTGTAGTTTTAATAATATGAGAAAAATAGGTTATTTTTAGATTTAGATAAATGCACTTATGGCAAGACTGATTAAAAAAGAGAGAAGACTAAATAAACAATATTTCAAATCAAAAGAAATCATAACTACAGTACAAATTGAGATTTAACAATTTTACTTGTAGGTTCTGGAGTAAGAAAATGATGCTGGTTTTCATCACTTCTATTCAACATTGTTTTAGATGTTCTAGCCAGAGCAATTAGGCAAGAAAAAGAAACAAAAGTCACACGATTGGAAAAGAATAAACAAAATGATTTCTGTTCATTGATGGCTTGATATATTTAGAAAATCCAAAGATTCTACCAAGGTGGGGGACCCTGAATTCAGTAAAGTTGCAGTACATAAAATCAATACACCAAACTCAGTTGCATTTCAATAACATTTCAATAACATTGTTATTGTTATTACAATAACATTGTTATTGTTATTACAATAACAGGAACATTCTGAAAAAGAAATTAAGAAAGCAATTGAAATTAAATAACATCAAAAAATGATGTACTTAGGAATATACTTAGCCAAGAAATGAAATACTTGTACACCAAAAACTAAAAAATACAACTAAAATAAATTAAAGAAAATATCAATAAATGAAAAGAATTCCATATTCATAGATGGAAAGACTTAATACTATTAATGGTAATACTACCCAAACAATCTATATATTCATGCAATCCATATCAAAACTCAACTGCATTTTTTAAGAAATAGAGAAGTTCAGTGGAGTAGGCTATGGAGATTGAAGGAAAGGAAGGGAGAATGGGAAAAGGAACAACAGTGGAATGTATCTGATATAACTTCCCCATGTACATACATGAATATAACACAGTGAACCTCACCATTGAGTATATCTACTTGAACAAGATATATTCCATGCTTTTATATTACATCAAGATGGATTATACTGTCATGTATAACTAAAAACAACCAATAAAAAGTAAAAATAAATTAAAAGGACCAAAAAACAAACCAGGAAAAATAAAATAAAAATGCATACAAGAATTCATATGGATCTGAAGAATTCCTAAAACAAAGAGAAAAGAGTTGGAGGACTTACACTTCTGAATTTCAAAATTTATTACATTGCTATAGTAACCTAAATAGTGAGATTCTGTCAGGAAAACAAATATACAGACCTATGGAACATAATGGCAATAGCAAAAATAAACCCTCTGATATATGTTCAAATAATTTTTGACATGAGTGCCAAGACTAGATCCAATGGAAAAAGGGCAGATACAGCAGGCAAAGGGCAGATAGCTAGGAAAAAGAATGAAGTTGGGTTCTTATCTTTCCCCACATACAAAAATTAAGTATAAGAGACAAAATTATAAAACTCTTAAAACATAGAGTGAAAGATTCCTGTCATTGGATTTGGCCATGATTTTGTGGATATGATACCAAAATCACAGACAACAAAAGAAAATCTAGATGATTAGAATTTATCAGAATTAAAATTTTATATAAGTAAGAACACTATCAAGAGTGTGAAAAGACAATCCACATAAGAAAAGCTATTTGCAAATAGAACCTGATAAAAAAATTAATAGCCAGTCTCTCTTTCTCTGTGTGTATATATATATATGTATATATGCATATATATTATCTGTATTTATCTTTTTTTTCTTTTGTTGCCCATGATTTGGGTATCATATGATGCCATGTATATATGACATTCATATATATTTTATACACACACACACACACACCTTCTACAACTCAAAAAGAACACAAAAACCAACCCAATTTTACCAATTTTAAAAGTAAGTAAAGGACTTGAATAAATGTTTCTCCCAAGTAGATATACAAACAGCCAGTAAACACATGAAGATGCCAAACAGCACAAGTCATTAGGGTCATGAAAATCAAAACCAAAATGTAATATCACTTTTCACTTATTAAAATGACTATTTTCTAAAGAAAAAAAAGGCAGAAAATAGCAAGTGTTGGAAAGGATGCGAAGAAAGTAGAACACTGGTCCATTGCTGGTAGGAATGTAAAAGTATATTACCATTGTGGAAAGCAGCATGGTGGAGCCTCAAAAAGTTCTAGAAGTAACATATGATCCAGCAATTTCACTTCTAATTTAGTACCCAAAATAACTGAAACCAAGGACTTAAACAGATACCGTACACCAATTTTCACATCTACAATAGCCAAAAAAATAGAAATTCAAAAGTCCATCAACAGATGAATGGATAAAGAAAATGTAGTATAAACACATAACAGAATATTAATCAGCCCTAAAAGTGAGTGAAATTTTGGGCTGGAGTTGTAGCTCAGTGGTAAAGCGCTTGCTTAGCATGTGTGGGGCACTGGGTTCAATACTCAGCACCCATATAAATAAGTAAAATAAAAGTCCATTGACAACTAAAAAAATATTTTTAAAAAAGTGAGTGAAATTTTGATACATTCTACAGCATGCATAAATCTTGTAAACATGATGTTAAATTACACAAACCAGACACAAATGAACAAAAAATTGTATGATTACACTTATGTGAGATACCTAGAATAAGTACATTCATGGAGACTGAAAGTAGAATAAATATTACCAGAGACTAGGAATTGGAGGAAAGGAGGGCTACCATCAAAAGGGCAGAGTTTCTATTTGGGATGATGAAAAGAGTCACAAAATATACTGTGGTGATGGTTCCATAACATTGTGAATATATTTAGTGCCACAGAATTATACACTTAACTATGGTTAAAATGATAAATTTTTTGTTATGTTTATTTTACCATAGTAAAAAATGATGAGATGCTACCAATGATAATTTGTCTATGATTGTGCTTAGACAAAATGCATGAGTTTTTAGAAAAATATTATTTGATAAAGCTGAACAAAAAAAGTAATTAATAGCTTCAACGGTCTTATGACTACTGAAGAAATAAAAATAAACTAAACATATTTCACAAGGAAAATATCTGGACTAGGTAGATTTATGGGGGGAAATGTCATATTTTCAAGAAATATATCTTGCCACTTTTGTACTAAAACTTTCCAAAAATAGAGGCAAGATGGAATGTGAACCAATTCATTGAGAACAGAATCATAAAATGACATTATGAGGAAGAAAAATTATAGGCCCATTTCACTCATGATTATAAATCTTAAGCAAAATATTAATAACAAATTGAATTCAAGAGAACATAAACAAGGTAATATTCCATAATCAAGTTGGATTTCCCATAGGTGAACTTTACAATATTAAAACAGAAATCTATGACCATTTCCATAAATTTAGAAAAAGAATTTGATAAAAGTTAATCCCATTATGATAAGACTCTTACTTTATTAGGAAGACAAGGGAGTTTCCCTAATTTGGTGAAAAACATCCAAACACTATAGCAAATTGGACCCTAATTGAGAAAACATTTGAATTCATCCCTTTGACATCATTCCTTTTGATAGTCAACCTTGTGAATAAAACTCCAGTCAAAATAATAAGGTAAGAGAAGAAAAGTGATGTGTTCACAGAAATAAGTCTACCTCTTCATGAAAAATATTATAGTAAAAAAAACATGCAAGTTATAATATGCGATATACATCTTCATGTACTTCACATTTACCAAAAAATCACCATTACTCTATGTAAATGTATAATTACACAAGTGGTATGCCTCTACTTCATGTACAAACAGAGAAACAAGTTGTACCCCATTTGTTTACAATAAAAAAATTTTTAAAAATTAAAAGCAACTAAAGTAAGTTTGCTATGTTTCCTAGCTAAAAAATGGTAGAGTAGCAAACAAATAGAGCAGGAATCAAAATCTTTCTAATTATATTGTTCTAGTTTGTACTTGTGAAAATATGTAACAATGAATTCCACTATTATGTATAATTCTAAAGCATCAAAAATTAAAAAAACAGAGAAGTCAATGCTATCAATGTGACAATAAATGTAGAAATGACAACTTAAAGGTGTGTAATATTTTAGAAAGAAGGAAAAAGTATCCAACCAGAGTCTTCTTTACAGTTGCAAGTAAATTTGATTGACTTTTAACATAATTTAATATAAAATATTTCTACCATAAAGTACACATTTCATAGACTTTTAAAATAAGACAAATAAATAGTTTAACATAATATTTTTTTCCTACCAAAACTCTGCCACAGAAATAGTGTCCTAAAGGGAAGTTTTCCTATCTGAGAATATTCTAGAAGTATATATGTGTATATACACATAAATGTACTCTCCTAGATAATTTTATTATAAATACAAAAAAGGAAAAATCATTTTATATAGTTACATATTATATTCTCAAATTCTCAGGATAAGTAGCAAGGGAAAAGAAACCAAATTTTTATACAAGTGTGTATGTATATTTGTAATATATCACATACTTAGTTGAGAGTGTCAGGGAAAGCTGATGGAAAATTTCAAGTTTTTAGATCCTCTGTTTTGCTTTCTGTGAAGACATTTATAGTGAACTGAAAACTGCAAAAATAAGCAGGAGACTATTACATAGAGCAACTGTAGACATAACAAAAAGATAAAATTCAGGTAAAAGAGAAGCACTGTAAGGCAGTATATACTGTGATGTTTGCACATATGAAAAAGTAATATGAAGAAAGATTAATTTCCTTCCTTTGGGTGCTTGTTTATTTAATTATACTAAACTCACTTTTTCCAGTTTAATCCCTATATCACTGATTTTCCCCTAACTTTATTTTATTTGTTTAAATATCACTATAAGGCATCAATGACAAACATTGACCAGAGAAATTCCACAGTGTTTTTATTGCTCATTAGTTTTTCTTTCTTATGAGTAAAGAAAAAATAATGAGTGGGACCAGAGAGGGAGACCCCTTGTCTTTGGCAAACTGATTTATAACAAAAATTTAAAAATGAAAATAAAAAACAAAAAATGGTAACTTATAAGTGTTTTTGCATCATATGTTTACATGCACATTGTAATAGAAATTAATAAAATTGTTATTAATTGAATTAATAGAAATATTTCAACAGACAAGTACTGGAACCCTCATCTTTTTTTATGTAAAAGTCATAATAAAACATTACTTTAGTAATATTTAACCAAATAGACTATAGCAATATTTTTAATGTAGCACACAGCACTAAAAACAATCTTATAAATAAACAAGCCTGTTAATAGAGTATGTAATAGTTTACATATTCCGAAGCTCAACTTCTACATACCTTATTTTATCGAGTATAAATTTATAAAATTTGAATTCAGTATTTAAGCTGGATTCATCTCCAAACACTGAAAGAATTCCAAAATGCACTTGCTCACCAGTTTTAACTTTGAAGGGTCTATAACCTTCACAATAGCAATGGTTTTCTCTTTCTCCTTCATCATTTTCTTTTCCTTAAACTTGCAAACACTGACCAGGAGAAGTGTGCAGAAATTTCAGCACTAAGGTGAACTTTGCTTCCTTCTTGGACTTTAAGACTAATCTGGTCTAGATTGTGATTGACAGAAGCTTGCTCATTGATGTTATGTAGTCCTTTCAAGTTCCAACTAAGCATGGGGTGGGGGGAAGTTGTTAATATTTACTCAGTTCTCATCTCTGGAATGGTCTTGAACTATAACAGTTAACTTAGATTGCCAAAAGCCACCAGCATTTACAGACACTTGATTGAAAAATACCTATATATGTTAAAAGAACTAAATTACTCTGTACAACTCCATCTCTGAAAAAAAGGGGTGAAACAGATCAATGAGTGGAAATTACAGAGAGACAGGTCTAAACTCAGAGGCTAAACAATTCAGTTGCAGTGTGTCAGAGGATCAGATCTGGCTCAGGTCCTTTCAGATTTTATAATTCTATAGTTCTATGAAAGGGCTACATTCTTGCATCTGCTGGCACAGCACAGTGGGTAAGATCACTGCATTTGATTTTTATATAAGACTTGATTCAGTTCTTTATAGATTCTGGAAATTAGCGCTCTATCTGAAGTATGGTTGGCAAAGATATTCTCCCACTCTGTAGGCTCTCTCTTCACATTGCTGATAGTTTCCTTTGCTGAGAGAAAGCTTTTTAGTTTGAATCTATCCCAGTTGTTGATTCTTGCTTTTATTTCTTGTGCTATGGGAGTCCTGTTAAGGAAGTCTGATCCTAAGCCAACAAGTTGAAGATTTGGACCTACTTTTCTTCTATAAGATGCAGGGTCTCTGGTCTGATTCCACACGAAGAATACAAATAATCCAATCAACAAATGGGCTAAGGAAATGAACAGACACTTCACAGAAGAAGATGTACAAGCAATCAACAGATATATGAAAAAATGTTCAACATCCCTAGTAATAAGGGAAATGCAAATCAAAACTACCCTAAGATTTCATCTCACCCCAATTAGAATGGCGATTATCAAGAACACAAGCAACAATAGGTGTTGGCGAGGATGTGGTGAAAAAGGAACACTCATACATTGCTGGTGGGGTTGCAAATTAGTGCAGCCACTCTGGAAAGCAGTATGGAGATTCCTCAGAAAGCTTGGAATGGAAACGCCATTTGACCCAGCTATCCCACTCCTTGGCCTACACCCAAAGGACTTAAAATCAGCATACTACAGAGATACAGCCACATCAATGTTCATTGCTGCTCAATTCACCATAGCCAGATTGTGGAACCAACCTAGATGCCCATCAGTTGATGAATGGATAAAGAAACTGTGGCATATATATACAATGGAATATTACTCCGCAATGAAGAATGATAAAATTATGGCATTTGCAGGCAAATGGATGAAATTGGAGAATATCATGCTAAGTGAGATAAGCCAATCTCAAAAAACTAAAGGACAATGATCTCGCTGATAAGCGGATGAGGACATATATTGGGGGGTGGGAAGGGTTAGCATTAGGTTTAGAGTTAGGTTTAGGGTTAGGGATAAGGAGTGTGGTAAGAATGAAGGAAAGAAGGACTGTATAGAGGGAAAAGAGGGGTAGGAGGGGGGGGAAGGGAAAAAAAAATAATGAATCAAACATCATTGCCCTATGTAAACGTATGATTACACAAATGGTATGCCTTGACTCCATGTACAAATAGAGAAAGAACATGTATCCCATTTGTATACAATAATAATAAAAAAATAAAAATAAAAATAAAAAGACTTGATTCAGCCTCTGTTCTGCTCTTTACTAAACATACAAACAAGTTTCTGAATTTCTCTAAACCTTTTTCCTCCTTTGTAAAATGATGTCTCCACCTCATAGATTTGTTGTAAAGATTGAAAGCATTTTTCATTAAAAATGTTTTGCCAAATGTCACATAGTAACAAGTGTGTAGTAGCTATTATAATTGTTGTTCTTATCTTTGTTGCTGCTGTCTTTTATCCATCAACAGTATTCCTACATAGAAATTATGATGGAAACAGTGCTTTTCAATATATTTGTGAATTTTGGAGTAATTTAAGTTAATATGTATTTGCTGAGCACCTATGATGTGCTAAGTACTGTGCTAAGTGGTAAGAATAAAATAATGAACAGGCCACTGTTTTAGGAGAGGAGATAATGAGGAGTATTATATTCGGTGTTTATAAGAGAACTGATTATAGTGGCAGACCAAGAACTCCAGACAGTTTAAAGAAGAAATTTTTAAAATATTGCCAGAGGGAAATAACAATTGAAAATAGTAATAGAGTCAAATGATTTGGCATCTCAAGGGGCTTAAACAATTAGTGAACTAGGAACACTAGAAGTCCTCTGAAAAAATAGGATGTAATAAAAATGTTACAGACATAGAGAAATTAGCAATAAGATCTAGGATATGAACATGTGAGGGGATGGTTAAATGGAAAAGAAAAATACCATCCATCCTAAGGAGAAGGAGAGACTGAGAGGTTGCGTCGATCAAAGCAGAGATTTGGATGGATGCTTCTTGCACTTTGACTATGTGCAGTTCAGTTTACACAGATGTTACAGTGGAACTAATTGCTTGGATAAGGGGCTAATTCTTTTGACCCAATAGAAATTGAGAGAAAATTATTCAAATGCTAGTTGCTCCACATTGATTGACAGTTCAGAAATACCTGGGTTAAATGGATCCATAAAATCTTCAATACTTCCTCCAACATGATAAATTTGAAGGACCACCACCAGTCCCACTCTTCATCAACAGCCTCCAAGTTAAGCCTATGGGTAGTTCTGCTCTTGGGTTAAATCTTAGCTTAGTAACCTCCAGACTTTTCTGCTCGGACCACAGCATAGGATCCCCAAAGTGACTAACAGTATACTCAACAGGTTGCTCAAGACCTTGCATATTTTGTGATAACTCTGAAAAATACATTCAAAAAACTATTGGTCATATAGTAGGCAAACAATGAATAATTATTACTATTGAAAACTAGCTTCCATTTTGAAACTTGCTATAATGTCTGTTGATTTAGCCCAATTAAAATCCATTCACATTTACTTTGGTCACAAATCCTGTTTCCCTGATTCTCAGTCTAAGTAATTTGTTATGTAGGGCTGTTCAACCCACAGCGCCAGGGTGGATAGAGAAATTAGCTTATGGATAGATATTGACAGAAGTTGCTTCATTAAGAATTATCCCAGGGCTTTAACTGTAACTAAGAGCAAAAAGAAGCACTTCTCAGAGATTGTCACCCTGACTATACCTTCCAGGAACCATGTTGGTTATGAGGATCAGAAAACCCTGACAGTAATAGCTTATCCAATAATAATTTAAAACTTACATAATGTGAAATCGAAAGGCAAACCATTCTCTAGGGGAATAGAAATAATATTTCTTTGCATGTCTTTTATTTGTTTGATTTTCCTCAGTTTATCTACCCGTTGGCAATTACATGGCTATAGGCACTCTGAAAGTCACACTGACCCAAAACATCGTGGAGAGGCAAAAGGCCCTTTCTGTCTTGAGACTACTTTACATACTGAAAGAAACTTCCTAGCAGTTCTTGGCTATGCCAAAAATGCAACCTAAGCCCATTCTTAAAACAATTTCTGGAAAAGGTAATGGAAAACCAGGATGACTTAAATTAATCAGAAACATCTTCCTTTTTATGAACAAGTAGGTGTTGGGGGTAAAAAATCTGGATTAGCAAGAAAAAGTTATATGCATGACTGGAATAGGCTGTGAGAGAGTATGTGCAACAGCTGAGAATAAAGAAAAGAGGCAAGTTTATGGAGGGGTGATCACTTGCCATATTATTTAGGGATTTTTTGGTGGCATGAGCCAGTAAATTCCTTTCATGTTTAAGCCTCATATGAATTAGGTTCTAGGTCCTGCAACCAAAAGTTCACTGACTAATACACTACTTGAAGAATTCCTCTGAGTCAAACAAACCTTTATATTTACCTATATGAACTATAAAAACTTCTTCTGTTTTCTACCTCTATTCTATAAGTTATTTTTTTAAATTTAATTACTGGATCTTTATTTGATTTATTTATATGCAGTGCTAAGAATCAAACCCAGTGCATCACACATGCTAGGCAATTGCCCTACCACTGAGTCACAACCCCAGCCCTCTACCAGCTATTCTTATATTTTTTTCCTCACTTCTTGCATTACGTTGTTCTCCTAACTCATTACTTTTCTGCTTTTTTAATGTTTATCTCTTAAAATCTGACCATAGTTCATATTCCAAATATCATCTCTTCCTAAAGTATGTCTTTAGAATTCTTGGTTTTACATGATTTCTCATTCATTTGTGCTCCAAAACAGCACTCTGACTGGCACTCAAAATACACATGTGTTGCCCACTAGGGCATAGATTTAGAACAGTCACAGAGGTCATTATTTTTAACTATTCCTGTAATGCAGAAATAGAAAATAAAGTGAAGTTAGAATAAGTGATGTGTGCAATATCTAGATTAGAACTAGATTAGATTGGATCTTGGTGGATCCTCACCCCAAGATCCACATCAATTCCCACCCTGACTCCCAGGTATAACTCACTGTGGGACATCTCTTGATGTGTCTCATTCAATGTTTAGACTCATGTAGCTGAGTAGTATGCTTTGTGTATCATATGTATTCAATGAATATTTGGCTAATTGAACTACTTAGTTTAATATGTAGATCTAGAATTATCAATGATCATTGGGCAATAGATATTTTTATATAATACAAATAGGCAAGTAGTATCTATCTTTGTAAAGGTATGTTCTGTAGATCAAAAAAAACCAAAAAATCCTGATAGTCATTACTACCAGTTTGCCCTGAGTAAGCCATTGTATACAATCTTTAGAAAACAGTTAAGGTAATTTGACTAAGAATGTTTCAAAATCTAATTTCAGTGAAGTAAGTACCACATGAAAGGAAAAGAAAACTGTTGGAAATTAATATTATTTCCTCAAATGCAAAAATTGAATACTGGTAAAGAAAACATTATCTGCATGCTGTGAAATTAGGGAAAAATTAGCATGCATTAGTAAATACATTTATGTATAAAAGAGGTTCTCATGCAACTATGATACTAGAAAATCTGAAGGAAGAAAGGTAGAAGGATATGTCTCCATACTAAAAATTCCTTCAACAAAAACTAGATTTAATTTCATCTGAACTTTGGTAGGTAATATTAGTATTAATGACTTGTTATAGAAGTAGTCCTGCATGCCGAAGGAAATGAAGGTAGAGATACTTCTTATATTAGTCTGTTTAGCAATTAATAAAGAAAGGGATGCTTTCCTGAACTGTTTCTTAGGCCCTAAATTTAAAACATCCACTGTGACATAGTTCAGTCCATTAATTTACTGATGAAGAGCCTTGGTCAGTCTAAAAAATAAGTCATTCATTTTCCTTAAATTAAATCCTGAAAGTAGTAACTCTATTAAAAGATATCATTTTATTATTTTCTTATGTTTTCTAAAAGGTCTTAACTATAAATAAACAAACCAACAATACTCTTCAAAATGTGTGGGAAAACCTTAAACACACCAGTGATAACATTTTTTTCTGATTAATAAATGAACGAGGCAGCAACAGCAATTGAATAGGAGATAAGATAACATGCCTTCATTGAATATTATTCTAGGAATTTGGACTGATTTCAACACAGAAGTTTTTCCACGTACTTGAAAGTAGGGTGAGGCCTGTTCTACCTTTTATTTTTTTTTAAGTTCATCTTTAACCTCCAGTTATTGGCTAAGAAATATATTTCTATGTTCTATTGTTGTGTTCTTTTTCTGTCCTGTACAAAGGTTCAGAGCCTCTGCATCTCATAGTTATTAGTCATGGTAAAATAGTCAAAACTGAGTCATGACCTTATGAAGATGTCTGATTACATGCGAGGCTTCAAATAGAAATTCTGAAGATTAAATCACTCAAGGAAAATGCTGTCATGGATTAGATATATAATTACATACATGTATTTTGGAGATCAAATATCTAGAGAGGCAGATAGGTGAAGACAGAAAGACTAGAATGAACTCTATAATCTTCTCAATGACATTATATAAGCTTTGGTCTGCACCAACAAATGCTTCCAAATATTCCTCTGTTATCTCTGTCTACTTCAAAAGTGCAGAAGAAAACATCATTTTATAATCAAAGTAATTTCCTTTTTTAAATCATCAGATTATTTATTTCATTATTTCAGTCTCATTGCCCTCCTCAGGTCTGGAAACACTTACTGTTATTTTGCACTAGAAGGAGGGGAGTCTGTTCTTTTCTCTTTAAAACTTGATTCCATACCAATTATATTCTCAAAAATGTTTTCCATCTAGCAAAATAAATATGTTTAAAATAACGTGCATAATAATAAAATTGGAGCTTCAATCTGAGATTACCAAAGTAATTCTTGTAATCTGTAAGATTTTTTTAGTCTGTTTAAATTGAATTTATATGGATGTCAAAACCCAGAATACTATAAACTGAAAATGAGGTCACCTTGACACTCTGGTCCATTTGCTTAGGTGGATTCTCAGGTGATAATGGAGAAAGCTACTCCCTTGGAAATCAAAATAAAAATAGTGTTTCACATGAAGTATTTCATCCCAGAGCCCACAAGTTAATGTATAGAGAGATGATTTCCTACAAGCATCATTTTCTTTTAAAATGTTTTGATTGCTTCTGACAGATGTCCAACATCAGTGGTAATTTTTAGCTGACTAGAGCACATGGATGTAGAATACATGGAGACAAACCCCACCTTCTTTAATAACCAATAATAATAGTAATAGCAATAACAACAATAAAGCTATTCATTAAACAGAAATAACATAAAACACCGACATGTGCTTGAAATGTGCGAGGCACTTTTTTAAGTGTTTTGCATGCATCGGGCCATTTAATCTTCACAACAATCTATGAGGTGGGTCCTATTATTATAGAATTAAACACATGAGGAAACCGATAGATGTTCCAATAGCTTATCCCAATTCATATGGTTAGTGAGTGGCAGAGGCAGGATTGGACTCCTAACGCGGGCTCAGTAGTCCTAACTTCAGTCAATTTACTATTCTCATTCCTTCCACTGCAGAGAAGACTTAAATTGAAGATCTTAAAAGCTTATATTTTTAAAAAAACATACTTGCCTCTCTTTCTTTCTCTCCTTCTCTCCCTTCCTCTCTCCCTCTCGCTCTTTCTCCACTATTGCTCGAGCTCTTTTCTATCCAATTATATTCTCTTTAGTAAAATTTTAAAATATGCACTTAAAAATCCTGTGAAGGCTGAACTTACATGAATGTACTATTGTCAATCTTTGCAACGTCTGCAGAAACAACCAGGCATAAACTCTGGTAGATTTGAAAAAATACCTTATGATTCCATCCATGTTATCTTCTAAGCAAGATTTTTGGCAAATTTTAATCAAGTGTTGAGATACTCTCAGATGATTTTCCAATAAATCAAAACACTATTCATACATTAATTTTAAAAATATCTATTAAATGAGGCCCATTGAGAGACTTTGTTGTAAGAACTGGGACACAGTGGTCACGAGCATAAAGTTCCTGCTCTGGTGGAGCTCAAACTCTGCATGAATGGCAGAACCCATGGATACCAAGTGTGGCTGACGGAATTATTCATTGACTCATCAATCTGCCCAAAATTTGTACTATTATTTTACAGAAAATCATCTTAGGAGCTGGGTATATAAATATGAAAAAGGCATGCTATTTTATTCAAGCAATTAACAAACTAGAGAATAAGAAAATTAACTGAATATATAGAAGGCAGATGTGCAGTGAAAATGACATAAATTGGTTCATTTTTCCCATGTGATATAAATGTTGCCAGGAAAACTGAAAGAATAGGCACCAAACCCAGATAGAGAATCACCAGGGAAAGCGCCTTAGAGGAGAAACTTGAAATCCATTTTCAGGGTGAGGGGAAGTATCAGACAAATGGGTGAGACTGAATGAAAAGGAGGGAAAGAAAGAAAGAAGGAGAACCTGGCCACCATGAGAACCACTAGTCAGCCCATATGGCTAAGTACAGAGCACCGTGGGGATGCTGACTGACAAGTGTAAGGGTCAAGTGTGGAAGGTTATATGTACTCTCTGTACAAATTTGAATTCTATCCTGGAAAGACATGAGATTAAAAAATGATTCTTTTGATTTTATATGTCTTTTGGAGCCATTAATAACCAACTTATTACTAATTTCAGTCACCAAATCCTGAATCCAAGGATGCTTTTCCAGACTTGTCCTGTGGCACCTATGATTTCTGAAGTCTTTGAAATAATGAAATCCTCCCTGGTGTCATAGGAGGACAAGGCTTAGGAGAAAGAACACCTAAAAGTGGTAACAGCTCCCACTCTGCCCTTGTGTTTGGAACTCTTGAACACTAGCTTCAATACAACTCTTCAAGGTTTAGAAATGTGGGTGTGAAAGGTTGAGGACTGAGGCCCCACAACTAATAGGTTGTGGTTCTGTATTAAAATTTCTGTGTAAAGAGAATTTCTGCTTTGAGACATAGACTCCTGGCACCAATCAAAGGATATTAGGAAATTGCAACCACACAGGATTCCTCCTAACTATAAAGATAGTAAGCCTGTGGGTGATGGCTGGGTAGAACTATGTGTACATGATAAGCTAAAGAGATCACACACTGATTAAAGTGATTAAAGACCAAATAAAACTATGATCAAATGAAACATTAATGGTGGTTAGAATGCACTTTTGTGGACATGGTTTAAAGTACAATTATTTGAAAAATAGAAAATTGTTCTTTGAAGCCCTTGTTCACATTGCCCCTAGGCAAATGCAATCCTTCCTTAGGACTTTCAACCCTTCCCTGGAAACACCTAATAGACCACTGAGGACACAAATTTCCTGTATACGTACAAACATCATAAAAACAAAACTGAGATGTGTGCCTATGAAATAAAAAACATGCTGAGAGTAATCTCAGCTGCTCATGAGGCTGAGGCAGGAGGATGGCAAGTTCAAAAACCAGCATCAGCCATTTAGGCAGGCAGTAAGCAACTTAGTGAGACCCTGTCTCTAAATAAAATATTTTTTAAAAGGGCTGGGGATGTGGCTGAGTGATTAAGCACCCCTGGATTCAATCCCTGGTACCAAACAACAACAACAACAAAACATGTTAAGAAAACCTCAGAAGGCATATATGCTGCTTATCCATCTAAATTTATAAGGCATATTTATAAGATACATGAACATTTTCTGGATTTTGCCTACAATTGACTGGTATATACATTTATTTGGGAATATTTTTTCCTGTAAAAATACATCTTCCACAAAAGAAAATTAACTGTATAAAAGGTGGTTCTAAGATATATTGTAATGGGCATAGTTCTAATAATTAATGTAGAGATGATTTTCATCCCACACACATTTTTATGATCTCTGCAGAGTGAATAGAAAATCTGGTTCTATCTGTTGTTTTTTTTTTTTTTTTGAGAGTTCTTTATATGCACACTATTGAAAATTTTCAAGTAAAACCGTGGAGAAATTTACATTCCATTTTTGACTTTGAGTGTCCTAACACGTGGTTGTTTCATATTTCATTAAACCACCTACCAGATCCTTATTTTCCTCTTTTTCAGATTGCTATAAAAATTTGTCTAAAAAAACTTCCTCTATCATTTGGATTCAAATAATGGGATTCTGAGCACTGCTCTTTTGTGCGTGGAGGCCATAGACTTAATAGCTGAAAAGTATCAACCTGATATCGGCAGTAATCACCAGGAATTTAGATTGTGAGATTAAGCCTGGGAGATCATAGGAACATGGCTCCATCTAACAAATCAAAGCAGAAAAAAGAAAAAGAAAAGAGAGCTCAGTTATTGTAGTTTTTCTACATTGAGATATTAAAGTACTTTCTCAAGTTCTAGTTGTGTTCCATTTCCATTCCTTCCTAAGTGTTTTTTGAAGGTTCATTTAAAAGCAAGTCACAATAAACTTCGTAAAAACCTTATGAATATTCTATCCTCAGTCCCACTAAATTCATATTATTTAGCAAGTGGTAGGCAAGAAAATGTCCAAAAACAGACACTGATATATTGAAAATAAAAAATAAATCCAGATATAATTTCATGAAATAGTAAGCACAGTAAAACTATTAATTTTATTCTAATGAAAAATTAGAATTTACTGCTATTTAAATAAGTTGGCCCTGTTTTATAATACTGGTTACTTAAGACTATTGATAAATATTTCAACTAGAGTTACTAAGGAAATCTATAAAATTAAAGTTAAATCTTGTAAACATATTTACTGTTAGGGCCTATTTTGACTCTTATAGGGTATCTAATTGAAGTGAGTATTAAAAATGAATCATAGGAATTTACTCTGCACAATAACTAATATGTATATAATTCATGATTACAGATTAATTAGAACATTTCTTTCACTAGGTTATTTTTCATTTGGAATGTTTACTATAAGCATGTTAATTTCAATTTCTTTAAGTGTTTTTCTCAAACACTGGTGACATAGTTTTCACAACCAGCCATTAGACATACATGCCATTCCTCACTGCCATCTTCTTTCCCAAGAGCTAGTGACTTGGTGAGTGGGGTTCCTGGGAGGCCAGCATCATTGTCAGGACTTGTGAGTCCATGTTGTGTCAGAAGCGCACAGCTTGGCCCTGGAGGGTGTGACTGTTTGAGAGTCTGGTGGACGATTTGGTGGTCAAGGGTCATGAAGGGTTTTACTTGCTGTTTCTGGGATCTCTGTAGCTGAGGTCTTGCAGGACTTTCCAGGTGTGCTGGGACCTACAGAATCAAAACGAAAACAAATACAATGTGGTACATCATCTGGTAAATCAGAGGCCTCCTTCCAGCAGTGGAGTTCTAACAATAAATACTGCAACATCTAGTTTCTCTCAGATCTGTGATCTGTGCTTCTGTTCCAAGTTACACACAATTTGAATGGATTACGGTTTTAAGAACCATAAATTTTTAAGCTTTACTAAAATATCTTCGATGCTTACCAGTTTTTTTGTATACACATGACTAATAATTAGGAATAATTATAAAAGCAGCAATTCTTTTTGAGGATATAAAAAGAAGGCCTAAAATGATTCAAGAAAACTGTAGTTGATTCACTATTATAAGTGATTTATATATAATATATATTCCTGGTGTCCTTTACATTACACATAAAATTCTGTTGACTATAATAACATCTTTCATTAAGAAAATTCCAAATTGCTTATCAGGTAGTAGAAACTAGAATGCATGTGCAAGGTATTAAGTATGATACTCGATGAAAGGCAAAAGTCTAGGTGATTTTTTTCTATTGTTTTCCTTTCTCAAGTTTGTATACTGAGCGAAGATTTATTTGTAAAAATATCAATTTTTAAACCTTTCTGTATTCTAACCTATAATACCAATGAATTGGCAGAGTCATTATTATGAATTGACAGATAAAAGGATTCAGGGAAAAAAAACGAACCACTGCCATGTGCTAACCAATCATCAATGTCCTGTCTTTGGAAATTCCTTCCCACAGAACATACCAGCAAAATTCTGGACATCTTCAGTCTAGTTGTACTAATAAATGTTGTACCATCGATAGTAAAAGGACATTTTTAAGCATCTCAAGCTTTCCCTTTAAAAGCCTATGAATGCAGCATTGCTTGCCAGTTGCCTTTAGATTTACTGTGTAGTGATATGGCTTCTAATATATTTTCCTCAAGTGGTCTATATAAACCTATTTAATATTTCCCTCATGTTAAACAATAGCAAAGATTGCTGTACAGTGCTTATTTTCTTTTTATTTCAGTTATACAAACTACTTCTTAAATCCCTTAACATGCATTAGCCCAGATAAATAGCCTTTACAAAGTATTTTGCATTTAAATTAGCTGGTTTGGGGTACAATATTGTCGTAGTTACTTTAGTTTAATTCTGTTATGCTGACATTTTTTAGCATTATTTTAATTGTACTACCATAAAATAATTTTTCAGTCATATAAAAAAGATTAAGATTGGTAATAAAGATTACACATATTACTAATTATATTGCTATGAGCTTTAAAGTTGTAAAATAACATTTCATTAAAATGCCAGTGGTAATTTTTTAAGGGTAGCCATTTAGATTATCCTACAGTTTTAAGTTAATCCATCTTAATCTGTATACATTTACAAATATACATTATAGATAACATTTTCAGAGTTTCATGAAACTGAATGATCTTTTACATTATGTAACTGAATGCTTAAAGACGTTGTACACTGACAAATAGAAAATATCTTTAATTGTAAGAAAAGCATGCTTAATCAGAATTTACAACATTCATTAGTTTATTCTTTTTTCGCTCTAGAGCTATTGACTCTGAAAGCATTTGTTGGAGTGCATACTCTCCTGCTCTATGAGGAGCACAAGAAAAATTGTGAGATGAATCAGGATTCAAGGAGTTTACAACCTATTAGACACTATTAATATCAATTACAGCAACAACAATAATAAACAATTATACTAGGTACTGTGCTAAGCAAGTTACATATATTATTTTATTTAATCTTTTTTATGAACTTAGGAGATAGGATTTATTAGTATACCCACTGAGATTCAGAAATGTTAAATGATGTGCCTATTATTACTCAGCCAGTGGGGAGGAACTGTGATACAGAACCTGCCTTCCTAAGCCCTACAATAACTAAAATAATTGAAGTACAAAGGAAAGGTCCAGTAGAATATGCAATGAGCTTAAATGCTACAAAAGTATTGCTTTTTAAATCACATATTAGAAGAGAAAATGATAAGCCAGGTGTTGGAAGGAGAGATGGTCCTGACCAGGAAGCAAAGGAATGGAACTCTCAAGATGAAATGAGACAAGAAGTTGGAAGATAGTCACAAATCTCACTCATGATAAAGAACTCACATAGGTACTTTCCCTTTTTAAAGCAAGACTACCATCTCCTGTTCAGATCATTCAGTACAGAGATAGGATACAATATAAATGGGACCAATCCTAACTGCATTATTAGCTGCGTATGGAGAATTACAAGACCTAACAGGCAAAAATAAGAGCTGTCTGGATCCTGTCTGTGTAGCATTTGAAAACTGAGCAGAAGATTCTAAAAGCTTCATGGAACAGGGGAAGATTCACAGAAATGTGATAACACTACTCCCCAGAAAATCTCTGACCTTTGCTCTCACAGACTAATACGAGAACAATGGCACAACTTAGTGTGAAACCCAGTTAAACCCTGCACTCCTCATTTTAAAATAATTTTACACTGCATAGGTTCTGAAGATGTAAAAAGATCAGTTGCATTACTTTTACTGAATATCCCCATATTTCATAGGATGAAGTAAATTAAATTATAGGTTGCTGTTAATCATTTATTCAACTAATCAAGAAACCTCTTTTGATTGTCAAACATGTGGGCACTGAGCAGCTCTGAAGGGAGAAGGGAGATGACCAAAACACCCCACTCTCAAATGACTGACAGTCAAGCCACAGTCAGAACAGGGATGAAGAAACTGTACTCTCCAAGGGCAAGAACTATATTTATCTTAATGGCTGCTCTACTGCCATACTTCTGTACATAGTCCAGAGAATGCTACACAGCAGGAATTTAAAAATTATGTGCTCATCTATGTGTGAAATTCATGAATGAAATATGGAGTCATTAGAATGCAGTGGGAGAGTACTATGGTGACCATGGAGAGCTTTGGGAATTTACTAAAAGAGTCAATTAATCATATTCAGAATATCAAAGTCTTCACCTAGAAGGCTAGGGCTGCTGCAGGTTATGATGTATCTCGTTGAACTGCCAAAAAGATTAAGACCATTGAAATAAAGGGAAATTTTGCTATTGAAAATAGTAAGCAAATCAAATATCCAGAAATCTGAATTATGTTTCAACAATTAGTCCCTTAATGCTACAAACTAAAAATATACGTAATGCTTCCACTTCCCTGACACCTTACCATCACATTACTAAAGGCCTATTTATAGCACTTTTCTTTTACTTTTTTGGTTTTTACTAATCACATCATATCTACTAAGACAAAAAATTACAAGGCATACTAGAAGGCAAATAACACTGAAGACACAAAGAAATCATCAGACCCAGACTCAGATATAGCATAAAATTGAGATTATCATATTGGGAATTTAAAAAGACTATGACTAATAAGCCAATGGTACTAATGGATAGAGTAGAACACATTCAAGAATACATGGGCAATGTAAACAGAGCAATGGAAATTCCAATAAAGAATTAAAAGGAAATGCTAGAGATCGAAATTAGTAACAGAAAAGAAGAATGTCTTCGATCAGTTTATCCATAGATTGAAAACAACTGAATAAAAAAATAAGAACTTGGGGATTCTAAACTGAACATTGAAAATTGATATGCAGGGGTTGGGAATTTGGCTCAGTGTCACAGTGCTTGCCTAGCATGCACATGGCCCTGAGTTTGGTCCTCGTCCCTGAGGAGGAGGTGGGGTGGAGAAAGTGAGAAAAATTGAAATGCAAATAGAAATAAAAGCTTGAAAAAATGAGAATATTGAAGAACTGTGGGACAGTTACCAAAGGCTTATCTTACACATAATGAAAATATCAAAGGATTAAAATAAAGAGAAATGAAGAGAGATAAATTTAAAACAGTAATGACTGAGAATTTGTCCAAATTAATGTCAGAAATAAAAGCACAGATCCAGAAATTTCAGAGAATACCAAGAAGGATAAACATAAGAAAAGAGAAAGGGAGAAGGAAAGGAAAGGAAAAAGAAGAGAAAGGAAGAAGCAAGTAAGTTATGCTGTGTGAATGATATTCAAAGTACAAAAAAAAAATCAAAGATAAAGGAAAAAATCATGAAAAAAGCTAGGGGAAGGAGAAGGGAAATAATTCACTTATAGAAGAGCAAAGATAAAATTTATAGCTGAATTTCTCAGAAACCATGCTAGCAAGAAGAGAGTAGAGTGAAATAAATAAAATGTTGAGAGATACCAATCTAAATTCTTTATCCTGTGAAATTTCCCCCCAAAAGTGAAGGAAAAATAAGGATTTTCTCAAGGAAACAATAATTGAGAGAATTTATTGCTAGTAGATCTGTCTAACTAGAAGTGTTAAGAGAAGTTATTAATTTAGCAGGAATGTAAATGATGTCGGTTAAAAAATCAGTTCTACATAAAGAAAGAGCATCAGAAAAGGAATGAATGAAGAAGAAATAAAATCTTTTCTTTTTCTTATTTTTAATTGATCTAATACATAACATTTTCAAAATGATAGTAGTAATGTATTTATATATATATGCATAATAACATATATGCATACACTTATGTATTCTTATGAATAAGTGAACAAAAGCAATGATACAAGAATTAGGAAGAAGGATATCAGTATTCTTTTGTTATTATAAGGTATCTGTAGCACCCATGAATTGCTTTTTTAGAAAGTGGACGTTTAGTATTTGTAAAAGTATAATGAAAACCCTAAGGCAACCACTAAAAAAAGGTTTAAAAAATAATTACAACTGATTTGCTAAGAAAGGAGAGAAGATGTCATCATCATAAAAACCTCAATTAAAACTAAAAGGATTGAAAAAAGCATAGAAAGCAAAAATATGAACAAAAAATAAGGATAACAAATAAAAATGGTGATAGATATTTATTCAACTATACAATAACTACTTTGAAAATCAATTATCTAAATGTGCTAATGAAAAAAGAATAAGAAATCTACTTTCAATATAAAGGCACATGTGGATTAAAAGTAAATGTATGTAGAAAGATATATTAACATTAACCCAAAAAAATGCAGGAAGAGCTATAATAATTTCAGACAGGGAAGATCTCATGGCAAGGAAAGTTATCAGGAATAAGTGAAACATTACAGAATGATAAGGGCCAATTCTCTAAGAAGGTATTAACCATCCTTAATGTATGTATACTAACAACAGAAATGACAAGTTACTTAAGGTAAAAACAGAGAATGCCAGGAGGAGATGAGTCCACTGTTATAGTTTGGAGACTTCAACAGTCTCTATCAAAATACATGGATGCAGCATGGAGAAAATCAGTAAGAATATAATAACTCAATAATGTCAACAAAACGGGATGTAATTGAGACCTATAGACTACCTCATCCAACAAAAACATAATGCACATGTCTTTCAAGTTCACATGAAACACCAAAATAGATCATTTTCTGGGCTACAGAATGCATTAACAAGTTTAAAAGAATAGAAATCATTAAATGTCTACTCTAAGTTGATGGAATCACACTAGAAATCCCATAACACCAATAGCTAGAAAATCCAACAATATTAGAGAAACACATTTCTAAACTACATGAGTCAAAGAAATGTCAAGAATTCTGAAAGAGTTTGAACTAAATAACAATTAAAAGCACAACTTCTCAAAGTGTATGGTGTACAGTGTAAGGAATGCTTAGAAGGAAGTTTATAATATTTGATGCATATATTTAAAAAGAAGAAAAAATTAAATTTTACATTTTAAAAATCTAAGTTCCAACTATGCCTATCTGCCTGTAGTTTCAGATATTCAGGTGACTATGGAAGTTCTGGAGGACCACTTGAACTCATTAGTTTGAGACTAGCCTAGGTGACAGTAAGACTCACCTAAAAAAAGAAGTTCTGCCACTCTGGAACACAGTATGGAGATTCCTCAGAAAACTTGGAATGGACCCACTGTTTGACCCAGTTATCCCATTCCTCAGTTTATACCCAAGGACCTAAAATTAGCATATTATAGTAACACAGCCACATCAATGTTTATAGTTGCTCAATTCACAATAGCTAGATTTTGGAACCAACCTAGATGCCCTTCAATAGGAGAATGGATAAGAAACTGTGGTATATATACACAATGGAATATTACTCAACCATAAGAATGATAAAAATTATGTCATTCAGTGGAGAATAACATGGTAAGTGAAATGAAATAAACCAATCTCCAAAAACCAAAGACAGAATGTTTCCCTTATAAGTGGATGATGATACCTAACAGTGCAGGTGGCGGGGAGGGTAAGAGAAGAATGTGAGAAACGTTGGATTGTGTACAGGGAAATGGGGGCAGGGGGGCAGGGGAAGGAAAATATGGGACTGAGACAGACATCATACCCTATATACATGTATGATTACACAAATGGTATGAATCTACATTGTGTACAACCATAGAAATGTAAAGTTGTGCCCCATTTATGTAAAATGAATTAAAATGCAGTCTTTAAAAAAAAAAGAAAAAGAAAAAAATAAAGGAGAAAATAATAATATAAAGCAGAAGTCAGTATTGAAAACAAAAAAAAATCAGTAAAGAAAAAAAAACAAAGCCTGTTTTGTTTTGTTTTGTTTTTTTTTAAATATCAGTAAAAATCAATAAGTCTCAAACTAGGTAAGCCAAAAAAAAAAAAAAATACAAATTACAAATATCAAAAATGGTAGCCAGACATGCATGGTGATACATATACTGCTGTAGTCCCAGCTACTTGACTGAGGTGGGAGGATCAAAACAAGCTTGAGCAACACACATTAAAAAATAAATAAAAGACAGGAAGGAAAAAAAGAAAATAAATGAAGGGACTTCATTTCAGAGTCTACAGATATTAAAAAGATAATAAATTACTACAGTGAATAACTCTATGCCCACTGGTTTGATAATCTAGATGAAATGGATCTATTCCTTGAAAGACATACATGCCAACACTCAAAAAAGAGAAAACTGTTAGGCCTATATATATATTAAGCAAATTTAATTTGTTTCCAATACATTTCCCAAACAGAAATTACTAAACTCAGATGCATTCACAGGAGAATGCTAACAAACTTTTAGGAAGACATAATACTTATTCTCTATGTTTTTTGAAATTAGAAACAGGGAATACTTCATTCTATGAGATCAGCATTATCTTAATGTCAAAATCAAACAGAGATACAGTAGATGCAGAATAAGCATTTGACAAAACTCAACACTACCAGGAAACTAAGAATTAAGGATATCTTATCTAACTTGATAGGGAATATTTATAAAAACACTGCAGCTAGCACCATACTTTTTGGTGAAAAGCTAGAAACTTTCCATTAAAGTCAGAATGTTCCCTCTCACCATTTCTTTTAAACATTGTACCTGAAGTAATAACTAAAGCAGTAATACAAGAAAAGTAAATAAAACACATATATGTAGGAAGGAGGAAATAGAACTGTCTTGTTCATAGATGACATGATCATTGATGTGAAAAGTCGAAACTATTAACAACAACAAAAAAGAAAACTCTTAGATCTAATTAGTAAGTATAGAATGTTTATGGATTATAAGGTTAATATGCAAAAGTCAATTTCTTTCCTACATAGTAACAATGAACACATGAAGTTTGAAATTAAAAATACAAAGTCATTTATACTAGCACCCTGAGAAGTGAAATACCAAGGTATAAATCTAACAAAATATATACAAGATGAGGAAAATTACAAAACTCTGATGAAAGAAATCAAAGAATAGCTGGACAGATACTCTTTCAAAAACGGGAAGACTCATCTTTGTCAAGATGCCAGTTCTTCCCAACTTTATCAACAGTTTTAATGTAATCCAATCAAAATCACAGCAAAATTATTTTGTGGTTATCAACACATCGACTAAAGTTTATACCAGAGGTAAAAGACTCAGAATAACGAACATGGTATTAAAGGAGAATGAAGTTAAAGAGCTGACACTGACATTAAAACTTACTATGAAACTACAGTAATCATGACAATGTGGTATAGCAAAAGAGACAAATTGGTCAGTAAAATAGAATAGAGAGTCCATAATAGAGACAAATAGATATAGTAACTGATCTTTGACAAGGGAACAAAGTCAGTACAATGGAGAAAACATGGTTAAGGAACAATAGGGACATCCACATACAAAAATAAGTGAGTCTAGGCACATACTGTTATGGTTTGGACTTAAATGTCCCCCCGAAGGTTATGTGTTGAAGACTTTATTCCCAGTGCACAGTATTCAGAGATGGGATTTTAGGAAAATGATTGGATCATGAAAGTGTTGATATTATGAATGGATTTATCCATTAATGAATGCATAGCTTAATGGGTCTTGAGGGAAGGGTTTATTTTAAAAGTGATCTTTGTTTCCTGGTCACCACAAGTAAACAGATTTCCTCTGTCATACACTTCTGCAATGATGTACTTTCTCACCATAGACCCAAAAGCAACTGAGTCAAGTGACCATGGACAGAAACCTGTGGAACTGTGAGACAAAATAAAGTTTTCATCCTTTAAATTGATTTCTCTTGGACCTTCAATCACATCAATGGAAAGTTAACTAAAATACATATTCTAAGCCCTTAACAAAAATTAACTTAAAATGAATTACAAAACTACATGTAAAATAAAAGTTATAAAACTCCTTTGAAATAACATAGTAGAAAACATAAATGACCTTTTTTGTGGTGTAAACATTTTTAAAAAACAATGATAAGTTTATTAAACTGGTCTGCATTAAAATTAAAATTTTCTGCTCTGTAAAAGTTCCTCTCCAAAGAATAAAAAGGGAAGCCGTAGACTAGAAGAAAATATGCATGTGATAAAAAACTATGATTTTAAATATTTAAAGAATTCTCAAAACTCAACAATAAAAAGATCAGCAGCCACACAAAAAAGATGACCAAAGGCCTTATCAGACATCTCAGGAAATAGGATACACAATTGATAAATAAGCATATGAAAAGATGTTCTACATCATATGTCATCATGGAAATGAAAATTAAAACAATAATATACCACTATACACTTATTAGAATGACCAAAATCTGGAATACTGACATCATCAAATGCTGGCAAGAATATGAAGCAACAAGAATTCTCATTCATTGCTGGTCAGAATGCAAAACAGTACAGGTATTTTGGAAAACAGTTTTGCATTTTTAAATTGAACTAACCATTCTTTTACCATATAATCCACTAGTTGCACCCTTGTTATTTACACAAATAACTGGAAACATGTCCACTCAAATATCCACACATGGATATTTATATATCAACTTTATTCAAAATCTTGGAAGCAATCATGATATTCTTCCTAGCAAGTGGATAAACCACCTATGATACATCCAAACAATGGAACTGGATTATGCACCAAAAAGAAATGAGTTGTGACTCTACCAAAAGATGTGGAGGAAAGTGAAGTTCATGTTTCTAAGTAAAAGAAGCCAATCTAAAAAGACTATATCCTACAATGTGAACTATATAACACTCTGGGAAATGCAAAATTATGAAGACCAGTGTTTGTCATAGACTAAAAGATGGGAGGGATGCTTAGGAAGACCAAAGATGATTGGATTTCCAAAGCAATTAAACTTGTGTGTATAATACTATAGTGGTGGATAACATAATTATACTTTTTTCCCCAAAATAATGGAGTGTAAAATACCAACAGCAAACCCTTAATGTAAACTATGGACTTCAGGTGATAGTGAGATACCAGTGCAGGTTCACCAGTTCTAACAAATGCACCACTCTGGTGAGATGTTGACAGTGGTGAAGTTTGTACAAGTGCAGGGTAGGGAATATATGGGAAATCTCAGTACCTGCAACAATCTTGCTGTGAACATAAAACTTGTCTAAAACATGAAGTCTTTGTTAAAACTTTAACAGAGGGTTAGATTCACTAAGAGAACCAGGGACAATGGGATTAATGAGTAAACAAAGTATTTAAGAAATATAGAATCACACAAATTCCTGTAAGAACAATACCTAAAAAGAGTTGGTCAGAAAGGAAAAAGTCATCTCTGAATTGCAGGAAGCATAATCTTTAGGAAATTATAATCAGGAAATACAAAATGTAGGGACTGGGAGATAGCTCACTTGGTAGAGTGCTTGCCTTGTAAGCACAAGGCCCTGGGTTCGATCCCCAGCACCCCCCCCCCAAAAAAAAAAGAAATACAAAATGTATGTATCTATGAGTTCAATCTGTTTCCCTTTTTCCTATTTGTTTTTAGAGTAAATAAGTGCAGGAATTCTGTGTACAAAGGAATTAATGGAAATCCAAGAGGAAAATAGCATAGGGACACAGAGAAGTCAGGTATCTTTCTTGGATACTAACAGGTGAAAAAACAATTTTAGGATATATGGTACCTGATTTAAAATTCCAGAGTTTGGATCAGTTTTGGGAGGGTTCAGGTTTATAAATCACCAAAGATTTAGTTAGAAATTAATTAAGATTGACTAAATGTCATCAACTGACCTGCTTGCACTTGGATTTAACATTGCCTGGTAGATAGAAGAGTTGTGGAGTAACAGGTCAGCCATGCAATACTGTTGAAAGATTCTCTTCCCTGTGTGGAAATATGCTTATTTTCACATAGTAGGTTTCAAATTGCTCTTCTAGATTAATGCTTCCATTCCTCCAATTTACTTTGCAATATTCTACAATGTAGTCTTTTGACCTAGTGCTTATATGGATTTTAGATCCTACCAAATGGATATCAGATTATATTCTATAAGGAAATCTAAGAAACAAATGGTAGTTATGTCAGAAAACTTTGAAAAGCTCCACAAACCCCATGATTTTCTACTCTATAACACTATCTATCTGTATTAAAACTCCCCAAGTATTGTTAGATGTCATATAAATTATTTTAAATATAATTCATATTTAGGTAGGTTTACATTTATTTAGTTTCTTTAAAAATTTTATCTCTTTATAGAGAAAGCATAAGATAATGGTCAAGTTCTTACTTAATTCTTCAGCATTTACTCAGCAAACATTTAATGACAGTTTGCTTTTTGGTAAATTCAATTCCCAGGGATTCAGTCATCTCCAGAAGCACAGATGTGACTCATGTGTCATGTTCACCTAGAGACCACTATCTAAACAGAGGGCAAAGACCTGTGAGGAGATGAATCAGCTTCAGTGTATTGGCCTTAGAAACACAGAACTAAAAAGTGATGACAAACATCACACAAGCAATTACCTCTGTAACAATACCTTTTATCAGCATTATTTTGACAAGTAAATCCAATTCACAAAACAAATAAATGAACACCTAACTATTGAGGTAGGAACTGGAATAAAAATATCTTCAATCAGAAATAGATTTATTTGAATATATTACCTGGTAATAATATTAAAAACTCACAGACCACCACCAAATACATACATATGCATGTACACACACACATATCAAAAACCAAGACACACAATTCTGTTCACTACAATATGACAGCCCTTATTTAATTTTGTTCATTTTATACTAAGATTGAATTTAATAAATGAAGTAAAAAGTTTGGACTTCACAAGTGAATAATAGGTAACTATAATTATGTTCCTGTATCAGAGGTATATAAGGGGAAATCTATTTTGGGGGGCTTATGAATGTACTACCTCCTAGGTACCAACTCATAAAGCCACATGACATTTGTTAATGTTCTGCAGTAAAGATTAATAACTCATTTCTTCAAATCTTACTTTCCTCACAGCAGTCTGTGGATATGATATCCATAAATCTCATTTTGACTAAACCTAAAATTATACAGTCGAGCTTGTCTGATTGAGATATAACTACTGAACTAAAGTAGGACTCAGTTCATCAAAAGTTTTACTTAGTTTTCTGAATAACTGTCAGCATATTTCAGTTGAGTATTATATAATCCAAAGCTATTAATTGATAATAATATAAAATGTGATTGTAACATATTCCTTCAGTCTCAATCATTTGAATTTGGATAATTCCAATGGTGTGTCATTGAGATGAGATCCACACTTAAAAGACTTTAGAAAGATGTGAATGTTATTAAGCCAAGTTTTGCTAATTTAATAGTGTTCTAGCAGCAAAATTCTTGCATTCAACAAGCACTTGCATTTAGACTCTAAAGTCTAGCTTCTCTTACAACTCCATCTAACTCCATTTGTGTGTGTGCTTATTTGTTTTGTTTATACTGGTTCCTTGGTAAACTTACCATTTCATACCATCAAAAAAATAGAACAAATGTCAGAAATAACTGACTGTCTTAGTGTGACCTGTGTATTTGAAATTTTTGTATATTTGAAATTTTTTGAGCTGTAAACATGAATCAAAAATCACATCAGAGACTCACTACTTTCCGGGGACTTCAAAACAATACAACCATCATGCACTCACTATGACCAAATGATCACATCAATAACCAAAATAAGTTGATATGAAACATTCAGAAAACTTAAGCCATGGGACTTTAAAATATATTTGTGATTGTGTTTGCAGGTTTTAGCATTTAACACTTCTGTGAATAGTTTTGAATGCCTACTACGCTTCGGGTTTTATGCTACTGTAACGGGTTCTGGGGATATAATGATAACAAATCAGACATAACACATTTTTCAAAGAGTTCACAGTCTATTAGGAGAGATCAATATTTAAAACATATAATTATAATACAATGTGACAAGTCCTGTGAAAGAAAAAGGTGCCATAAAATCAACCAGAGAGACCTAGATAAAATGTGAACATGTCATTTGAATGAAAGTCAGTTTCTGCTACTAATTGCACTGACTCATTCATTAGCAAATGCATGAATATCTATTACTACAGGAACTTCAGTGGGTAACAATGGTCAGCAAAGTCAAATATGGTCCCTATCCTCAGGTAGCTTGTGGCAGGTGAAAGACACAAATTTTAATCCAACAATCACACGAATGACGACATGTTTTCAAGTGCTATAAGTGGTGGAAAGATAAATAAACATGACTGTGAGCATGTGGGAAAAGGATATTATCTAGGCAAAGGTAAAGGACTTCCCAGAGGAAGGAGATGAGACAAATGTACTGAAAAGAGATAATCAAGCTAGAACAGAGAGATTATGGCAGGGCCAGAGCCTGCACAGGTCAGTAGCACCAGCTCATGCAATTTTTTAGATTTCAAAATGTTCTTTATCACAGGGATGACATGATTACAGTTTAGTCAGATGAATTCTCAAGGGGTAAATGAGGAATTAAAGAAAGAAGAAAGTGTTGCTTAAACCCTTGTGAAGAGGGCAAGGTGGTCAGGTAGACACAAGTAAGAAATTAAAGAGATGTGACATGTTGTATACTAGGGTTCTCAGCTTCTGCGACTGGATGAATAGTGATGTTCTTCATTGAGAAGACGGGGGTTTTGATATGATAAGGCATTGTGAATTTAGTTTTGAATTTATTACATTTTTGAGGACTTAAAGGTGTTCAGGAAGGATATGGAGTCAGTAGTAGGTCTATGTGTATGAAACTCAGAAGTAAGTTCTGGGCTTAATTATTTCAAGGATGGATTTACATACTACCTAAACTTAGATTGCTGAGATGAACACAGAAGAAAGAAGATAAGAGGCCTTGAAATAAACATGGTAGACTGACTTCCAACTTCTAACTGCACATAGGAAAATCTATTCTGATAATAAACCCTTTTTCCTCAGTTCAACTGATGTGGGGTGTGTGTGTGTGCGTGTGTGCACGTATTTTTTTAAAACTTATTTGAAATTTATGTGTGTTACATTGTCGGGTAGGTTTCCTTAATTAGATAACTATATTAGTTTGCTTCATTTCCAAAATTCTGCACTCAATTCTTTGATACATAAGAACCTTCTTAGTACAGCTGTTTTATAACATTCATATTACCAGTCCTCAAGACTGCAATTCCAAAATGCAAAGTTTTTTTTTTTTAAATCAGAGGGACTAAACCACTATAGTGCACCAATAAAAAATATGGAAAAGATCAGACAGGTTTTTTTCTTTCTTTTTTTAAGATTCACATAATCTCATTTATTAACAAAATCATTATATATATATAATGAAATATAATGAGGTTGCTATATGGTTTTCTTTATCACACTTAGAGAAAATATTCATATGAGTTACTGCAGTTATAGTAATGTGTTTAATTATAAAATGCTGTCTGAGCCCCCAGGGGATGTCAAATGATAAATAATATGTGGACTATATTACCATTCTGGATCTGAAACATTAAGAATTCTAAAACACATTTAGCTGTATACTTTTGGATAATATATTTGTATCTTTTTTATTGTTTATTGCATGAACAACATGTGAAAAAACTATGCTACAAGCTTTATATATATTAACTTCTTTAATTTCATGGTATCATAAAATTTTACAATATCATAAAAATCCAATGGGCTTGCACTGGTGGACTGAGGCAGAGGCTTGCCTGAGCTCAGAAGTTCAAGGCCAACCTGGACAGCCTAGTGAGATCCTGTCTCTTAAAAAAGCAGAATATAAATAAAAATTGTAATGTCAGTACAATATTAAATTTCTTATTATTTTTTAAAATTATAATATATCAGAAATTAAAACCCAAATTGAGCATATGCTGCCTTGGAGAAAAAAACTGAAATGAAGAACTGTCCTTTTCAATCCAACAAACCAAATGAATGAACAAATAATTATTCTTTGTTTAATAAGAATGCATTTTCAGGGCTGGAGTTGTGGCTCAGTGGTAGAGCGCTTGCCTAGGATGCATGAGGCACTGGGTTCAATTCTCAGCACTGCATATAAAAAAATTAAAATCCATTGACAACTAAAAAAATATTTAAAAAAAATAAAGTTAAAAAAAAAGAATGTATTGTCCAAGTATAACAACAGTTTATTTGGTATCGTTAAAGATATTTGTATTTAGGATTTATAAAGCTAAACTAAAATAGTTATATGCTTTTTAGTAGTTTAAGTTCCCCTACAATTCAATAATTTGCCATAAGTGTAGAAATAAGCAGGCTTGTTACTTAAGTTAGATTTAGTAATGTGTCTTCATTTTCTTTTCAAAAAGTTTATCTTATTGCATTAGAGGTTAATGATTAGTATTTATTAAGAAGATTTTTATAAAGCAAAAAGACATTTTGCTTCAGAAATCAACAACTATGTTTAGCTGATGCTTCACACTTCACAGTCACTTTCAACTTAAAACAAAGCTCTACCGTAATGCTTAAAGGTACTATTTTTCATCCTTGGTACAGTGACCTTTCGATATCATTTTCATTATGAAGTTGTGAACCGCTCTTTCAAGGATGCAGAGAGAAAAGGAGAAACAAGACTGACTTCTTTAAAAGGTCATATTTCAAATATCTTAGAAACTCATCAATGCATTTAAAAAAAAACTACATGTTCAAAAATAGATCTAAAGCCATAAATGGGAACATCTGTGATAAATATCCAAACCTTCCTATGTTTGCCATCTGTCATATCATTCTGTTACAAATGCACTATATTTATCATTTTATTACATCCTAATGGTTGGATTTGGGATGACACCAACTCTTCAGACCTTATAAAAGAAATTCATAGGCTACTTAATGTAATTGAGTATATGATAAAGAAATTTACACTTTTCTACAAGAATAAAGATCATAAAGGTTTGCTCCTGAAAAAATTCTAAACAATTAATATGATTTTATAATATTTTCAGCTGTAAAACTTTTATATCCTTTATCCACTTACTTTGTGGGTTGATATATTATCATCAATTAATAAAGTCATTTCTATCATAATAAAATGTCATCATTAGAACTGCAGTATTCTAGTCTAACCATTTTCTAAAGAATATGATTGGGCATTTTAAGTAGTTAAATATTAAAATAATCTAATTGAAAATGAGACTTTTAGATTATTCATTTGATTGACAAACTGCACAAAACGGCTTTGTTTCATAAGTACATTTCAATCACTCAAATTTTGGGATATTACTAGCATTTCTGAGAAAGGAAAAAATGTATCTTGGCTTTTTTTTTTTTTTTTTTTTTTACTTAACTAGTAAATATGGCTGGTTTTGCTTTGCATGCTTTACAGGCACCTGTTATTAAAATATCTACATTTAATCAAATTTCTCAAGTATTGTGCTTCTCTGTAGGAAAGATCTTCAGTTATACAGTTGTCATAGTTTCATCCTTCCCTTATAACTCAAGAACAATGTTCCTTTAGAATCAAAGAAACATACTTCTGCATTAAATTTTTATGGTTATAAAAGTACATTGCCATGAAACATTAATTGATTAAGAAGAATCACAGGACCCATACACTAGTCCAAAGCTCCAGAATGCAAAATAAAAGTAGTAGTCATCCTAAGTTGAAACGAATACTCTAGTGATTTGAGTAAAATGCCCCCCTACCTCCTTTCATTAAGAAACTAAAGTACAAGCAGGTTATCATATTTGCTACAATCAACACAGGCAAAGAGTAAATTCAGTTTCTCATCTTTTGACTCTAAGTAGGATATCCTTCCAAACTGTAGGCTCTTTGTTATTAGTGCACTAAGACAATCACATTAATCTCTGGGCTTTATTATTAAAGTGAAAAAAAAATAGTGTATCCTATAGAGATATACAATACAAGACAAAGTACTTCACTCTCTGATGTAAAACAGTTGCAGTTTATTTCTCAATATTAGTAGAATTTGTCTTAATTGGCTCACTATTCTGATTTTGTTTCGCTTAATGTTTTCTTGTCTATTTTGTGGCCACTGCATACTGCAAAATCGGGGTTCTCCACACAGTATGGGACAATGCTATAACTACAATCTACCACCAAGAAATAATAACTCTAGAGAAGTGTTCCTTTCTTGAAGTTGTTTTGTTCCACTTCAGTCTCAAGATTTATGTAATAAAAAGCACACTGAGGTCCCAACCCTCTTTCCCAAGAGAATTTTGTTTCCTTATACCATCTTTGCTGTTATCTTAATGTTTCACTACCCCCAAATCTCATAATTCCTTTTCACAAGAGAGAAAGTATGGGTGGGGAGTAAGCAGTAGGAGGAAAAAATTAATTTTGTTTTCAGTTTGACTTATTCTAACCAAATATTATACTATTCCACATAGTATCTTTTAACTTCTTCTCTGAGGAATAAAGGTAAGATATGAACAAATGCATATAAGAAGTTGGCAAGAATTAAAGTGACAGAAAAGTTCTCCATAAGATCTTTGTTTTATGTCAATTGCTTTTGAGAAATTAAAAATCAAATGCTGGGTAATATTGTAGTTTGGGAATATGTGAAAAGTATTTTACTATTATTTCAGGTAGGATGACTCAGGATCCTTTTTCTACACTGACTTGAGCAGACAAACCAACTTAATAAAAGGAAAAAAAACTTTTTCATTGAAATTAAAAGGATACAATGAAAATGCATTAAAAAATATGTTGTATTAGCCTTTAAAATTCTTTCCAATTATTTGCAATGACTCTGTTGAAGGTATAAGAATCCTTCCCCCACCAAAGATGTCCTCAGTTTAATCCCCATAACCTCTGGATTTGTAGCTTACATTATACAAGGGATTTTGTATTTACCAGTAAATGAAGGATAATGAGATAGAGTGATGATCCTGGTATAGCCAGTGCAATCTCAAGGGCTCTTAACAGAAAGGCATCACAGAGTCTCACAGGAGATGTGACTGTGGAAGCAGATGTCAGGATGGTATGGAGCACAGAGCCCAAGAATGTAGGCTTCCTTAGAAACTGGAAAAGACAGAAAACAGATCCTCCCTGGACTCTCCACATAGGGGACTAAACCTTGCCAGCACGGACTACAGCCCCATGCAACTCACTTTGCAATTCTGTCCTCCAGAACTGAACGCTAATAAATTTCTCTCCTATATGGTAAATGTGCTATAGCAGCAAGAGGAAACAAATGAATATGTAGTTTTTAATTCTGAGGTTTTATTTTCTCCTTCTTATAACATTACAAATGTTGCTCATGACTTCTAAGAAACAGCCTGCCTAGAAATGCTGGTAATATAGACTTCCCAATTCATAACTGAAACTATTTGAGGAACACTCAAACAAAGGTCAGTTCCCCAAATCTAATGTTTAACTAACTCGTAAATCTTACTAAGATGACCCAGTAGCAGAAGTTACAAAAGCAAAATATTCCCTCTCCCTCTGTCTCTCTCTTTTCCTGTTTCCACCTCTCTCCTCTAAGTTTTATCTCCACAAAATGTAGATGAAAACAAATGAAAATACAATTTAGCAGAAGATAGCTGCTAAGTATGTGCAAATCCTGGTTTAAGCTTTGTTCCTGAAGCTCTTTTAAGTCATTTACAGTTGTTAGCATGATACTAACATGCTCAATCAGAATCTCAAAAATATCCCTCACACAATCATGTGGAGACTGAGTTATTGAAAGACCATCCTAGGTACAAAAATACACATATATAAATAAGTGTTGTATATATGTATATATATATATATACATGTTTTGGTAATATTCTGGGAGAGGATAATAGATGGCTTAAGCTAAAGCAATGATAATATAGTATCTGGAATTGTAAAACAAAAATTAGGCCAAATATTATTCACAAGAGAGGAGTTAAAGAAAAAGTACATGCAGGAATTTGATTGATTTATGCAGGTGGCAAAGGGGAAGGAAGATTCATGTACAATACTGTATTATGAAAGGGAAAAGATTAAGTTATCAAAATAAGGGATAAAAGTAAAAGCAAAAATTTTGAAGGAAAACTGATGAATTCAGCATTGACATAACCAAATCTGAGTGCTTATGGAACATCCAGGAGGGAGACCTAGTGCACAGCTGGATGTGTAGAGTCAGGGACACAGACTTGGTGGGCCAGTTCAGAAGTCACTGAATTAGGGTTTGAGATAAAACCGCACAAGTTGAAGAATTAGAATTAGAAGGAGAGAGCATTAAGTCAGGAACTCTGAGGTGCTTCAACATCTAACGGGTGGAAGAAACTGAAAAAAATCTCAAAAAAGCACAAGGAAAATGAGTACAGCACACTATCACAAAGCCAGTGTCAAACAGAGTTTCAATAAAAAAGTGACTATCAAAGCCAAATGCCACAGATGAGGGACAAGAAAGAGCAGAAGGTACTGCCAGCAGACTGGGGAAAACTGGGTCACTGGCAATCCTCAGGAGTACCATTTCAGGGATGTTGGAGAATCGCAGGCAGCCTGCAGGGACTGGAGTGACTCAGAATTTGGGTGAGGCAACCTAAGGGCCCAGAGGCTCCAGCTCTTCTCTCCACACTCCCAGGGAGGAGCACATCTGTCCTCCTGGCTTGCAATGCCACCACCATGCTAATGACTCTCCAATTTGCATTTCTGTTCCAGATCTGTGTGGGGTAGAAGCTAGAATGCAATGATTTGAGAAGTGAATTGGAGATGCCCTCTTCTCTATTTACTTTCTATGTCAATAACAGCATCTACTCCCAGAGGTAGAAATACCATTTACATGCTAATAAAATATAAATCCCAAACCATAAATCCCAAGGTTATGTTTCTGCTCCAGAATTTTCTCATTCTTTTTGGGAAGTACGGCTTTACATATATGCAATATATATCATATATAAGCTAGATATATAGTGCATCATATATCAATTACATAAATTATTATAGTATATACTATATATGTGCAGTATATTATTCATAGAAAACCGTTTTATAATCACAAACATCTCAGAATTTAAAATTTACATGCCCAAAATATTCATTATTATCCCCTTTCTAATATCTTCCTTTCAGAAACTGGGTAGTCTCCCTTTATTCCTTTATTTTCCTTACCCTCAACATACAATCCTCCATCCTTTCTAGCTCACAAATGGATCCCACATAGATCCAGCTTTACCTCTACTACCAAAGCTCTAATTCAAGGCACCATCATTTCAACTATAATCCTTCCACACATAGCTTCTAGTTCCCTCGATTGCTCACTGCAACCATGATTCATGAAGCCTTCAGAATGAACCTTTAAAATCACGAACTGTATTACCCTCTCTCCTGTCTCAAATTTTCAGATGCTTTCCATTTCCATCTAGAATAGAACCCGGTTTCCTTATCATGGCCTAAAAGTTGAGTAGGTGGTACCCCAACTACCTACCCAGCTTCATTTCATACGCTTTCCCTGAGCTCATTATGGTCTGGCCACACAATTTTTTTGCTCAGTTTCTGCAGTAAACCAGGCACCATCTCACCCTCAGAATTTCCTTTTATGCCTGAAGGAGAATAGAATGCTCTATCCTGAGTTCTGCAGAGGACTGGTACCTCTCCTCTCAGGACTTGGTTATAGTGTCTACTGATCACTATTTCAATAGGTGCTTCTCTAATATTTTCCATTTCTGAAGCTTTCATAATGTTGGCATTTTGTAATGAGCAATTCATGTTGTTTTTTACATTTATCATCTATCTTATGGTAATAAGATTCTAAGCTGCTTTAGGACAAGAAATTTGTCTCTTTGTTTATTATTGGAAATTCAGTAATGTGCACTGTGCTTGGTAAATGGTAGATGATAAGCAAATAAGTGAATGAGGAAAAAATTACTGACAGTAATAACTACCATGCATTGAATGCTCACAATATGTTAAGAACTATTCTAAGCATTTTCCATGTACTAATCCTTCAATCTTCACAATAACTCTATGAGGTAGAAACTATTACTATTATATTTCAATGGGGATTATAATAAATATATTATTATATTATAATTAATAAATATATTAATAAATGATGAAAACAAAAGTTTAAATTACATTAATCCTATTAACATAATAAATTATAGTATCCATCATCAGCATCACATAAATTACTAGGTACCGAAAGCTTGCTTTGAATCAGGCCCATTGCTTGGAGCTCTTACCCTGCTTGGGTCTTGTCATCATCACATTAAGGCCAGGAAAGCCAGCAGCCCTGTGCTGTGTGTACACAGCCATGAGAAGGCAGAGCTAAAGGACAGTAAAGAGCTCTAGAGCAAAGCAAGAACTCAGATCCACGCTGGTTTCACTACTGAATTTTTGGTTTGAATCAGTATCAACTGTTAAAGTTTTGTCTTTTAAATAAACTTTTTTTTTTTTTTTTTTTTGGTACCAGGGATTGAACTCAGGGGCACTTGAAACACTGAGCCACATCCCCAGCACTATTTTGTATTCTATTTAGAGACAGGGTCTCACGAAGTTGGCTTAGCGCCTCGCTTGTACTGAGGCTGGCCTTAAACTGATGATCCATAAGCATGTGCCACCACGCCCAGCTAAATGAATAAATATTTTTAATGAAATACCTAGTGCTGAGATGGAGCAATGTAAGACACCCCTGGAAATGCCATGCAGGACATGAATTTGTACAATATGTTTACATAGCTTGAGTAAGTTATCCTAAATATGTAGAAGATTTGAAGCATTGATATGATCGTTGATACCATATGAACAGTGATTCCAAAATGTCAAGAACACATAACATTTAAATATACACTCCAATGACCTCTTATAGCATTCTTTAAAATGTGGGATTTGATTTTGTTCTCATTTCCTCAGGTCAAAGGATTCTAGTGATAGGAACACTTGCTCATAGAATGACTAGAAAGCATAAAGTTGGAAAGCAAAGCTAAAGGAAGCTCCTTTCCCTCTACTAATCACAAATTTTTTTTAAAATATAGAATGATACAAAAAGTGACTCGAACAGAGAAAGTAAGACTGTTAAGCTATTTTAAGAAATGTGTCATCATTTTTTAAGTCATTCTTGACAACGTATTCCTAATTATTCAATTCCTGTTACCATTGAATTGACTTTTAAAAAGCACATGAGATAGCTTCTAAGTTCTGAACATTTACAAAACATTTTCACAGGAGAAGTTAGAACTTTAGGAAAGGTAAGGAGCAGCACATGAATAAGTGTTTCAAACCATAACAGGATATTTCAAATTCTCAACGTAAACATATTGGATACTCCACCAACACAAGCCAGACCTTATAAAACTGTTCTTACATTACACAATAACCTTGTTGTGTTCGTCCCATAAACTCCAAGACTATAATGTGAGCATAAATCATTCTCTCTATCCTAATCAGTATTATTTTTCTCTTGTCCAAATCCAGGAACTCATCTCAAATTGAGTTTTCTAAAGGAACACAATAATGGACACATAAAGAGGCTTGCTTCTAAAACATAGCTAAAATAATTTCAACCAAATTCTCTTGTCTCTCATAAAAGGTTTTCTTTGATATTTTGCTTTTGTTTTCTCTCAAATTCTTCTTACAAGGACTAACTATTAATGGCAAGGTCAACTATGCTTACCACGAGTGACAATATCTAAGAAGTCATTTGCTGTCACATATCTATCAACAACCCTTCAGAAAAGCAAGAGAATATGATGCCTTATTAGGGTGCTACCTGAGTTGGGGTAGAGACTCCATCATTTTGAAATGACTGCTTGTACAGGAAAATGGGACCATGTTGCAGCCTATAAATACATTGCCACCTCTAATGAGTGGCAAGACATCTCACTCTAGAAAGCCAAATGCTGCAATGTGTCTTTCAAAGTTCTCTCCCTGGTCCCAAGAAATTAGATACAGATTCAAATAAAGCTATTTAAGGTAGAGTCTGATACACAGACACCCACGCCTTCCCAAGTTAAATTTTTTTCTCTTAGATTGTCTCCAGTCAATCTGACCACTTCAACCTGACAGGCGAACCAGTCAAATAAGCAGTTTGTGGGCCAAAAAACTGTCAAAATGGTCGGCTTCACTGGTGATTACTTTTTGACTGACTGGAGCAGTCAAGTTCATCAAAACAGTCAAACCACATTTCCCAAATACAGTCTCAGCACTTACTGTTTCCGTGTCCTGTTTATGTGTTTGAAGGAAGGATTACTGAGCTACAGTGTTGAAGAGAAACAAGTTGAAAAAGTTGTGAGCAACTAGTTTGACAATTAGGATCCCCTCAGAGTTGGTCCCCAGCTTCCACACCAGGGAGAAAAAGCCTCATGGCCCTGCCCAAGAGTCATGAATAAAAGTTAGTGGTGGAGGACATTCACATGACCTGCTGCTAACATTTTTCTGGTTAGGGAACTAAGATGTGTCCTGATAGGGAAATGGGCTTCCCGCACTTTCTGGAATTAAATAAAAACGCATGGAAAGAATACGGTGGAGGGTTTGGTAATATTGATGTCATGTTAACAAGAATTATTTATTCCTAGTGTGAATAACCATTTTGTCAGAAGAAAGATAAGCTTGAAAAATCTCCTTAATACATTTAAAAATGGGGTGAAGGCAATTTAATTTCTTAGCAGGAACAAACACCAACACTGAAATGCAATCTGATATTTCAAAAGATTTGTGAGAGTAGCAGTTAAGATCACAAGCTTTGGAATCAATCAACCTGACTTCAAACCTGAGCTCCCCACACACAGGTTGTATAACTCTGAGCTAGATATTTCCCTAGCCATATGCAGTACTCTTAACCTTACAATGGATGCAACAATAGTACTCAATTGTCAGGGTTGTTGTAAATCCTAGATGACTTAATGTGGGTACAGTATATCAAATGGGGTAAGGAAGACTTACGGTGGACCAGAACAAGGTGGTTCATCTCAAATCAGTGTTAACCATGAGAGCATCTTGTCCAAGTAAAGCATTTTAAAAAGTATTGGACTTTTTTTGTATCAGCATCTTATGTTTCTTTGAAGTCATATCCAAGTTTTATCATTCCATATCTTCATAATCTCTGATAACAGCATCAATAAGCATGGCTCATGGTACAAGATTCCCATTCTGTGCAGACATTAACCAGGTGCTTCCCCCTCACTTTCTTCTTTAAGAACCATGAAAATTCTAGAAAGTAGATCAGACTCACAGACAAGAAAGCAAATGCCAATTAAAGGGCATAACTTGTCTTGGATCAAACAGATACTGGTTAAAGCTGGTTTTAAAAACTTATGCACATTCTAATTCATCATAATGCAAAAAATACCTACCCATATTTCTGGGTAGTATAGCAAAGAATGGCTGATACGGCAGGCTTTGTCTTCAAAAAAAAAAAAAAAAAGAAAGAAAGAAAGAAAGGAAGGAAGGAAGGAAGGAAGAAAGAAAGAAAGAAAGAAAGAAAGAAAAGAAAGAAAGAAAGAAAGCCAGTATTCATCTATTGAGTTTCCAAAGGCATTAAGAGTAAATCAGAGTTGAACCAAGTAGTGCAAGCCTGTAATCCCAGACCCTTAAGAGGCCGATGCAGGAGAATCTGAGTTCAAAGCCAGCCTCAGCAAAAGTGAGGCATTAAGCAACTCAGTGAGACCTGTCTCTAATAAAATACTAAATAGGGCTAGAGATGTAAAGTAGTCCACTGCCCCTGAATTCAATCCCCAGACCCCCCGACACACACACAAAAAGGTAAATCAGAGGGGCCAGGATGATTCAAACCTGCTCTATATTGTATCCAGAATCTTTCCTGTGTTGTTTCTATTTTCTAATTGAATCTTTGGATTCTAAAACAATAAATGTCCGACAGGTAAAACTAACAGGCTCCAAAGAAACTGGGGATACACAGGATTCAAAAACTGGTTGGTTAATTCAGCAAACACAGGGTAGAAAGCCTTGTTACATGAGGAAAACTCAAACATGAATTAAAAGCCTGAAACCTAAGAAATTGTTGTGACATCAAAATGGTATAATGTTTTGGGGGGTGATTTTTTAGTCGTTGATAGAGGTAGCAATCTCAGACAGTGATGTACAAAAAGCCTAAGACTCTGAAGGAGCGTGAATGAATGGTACCGCTGGGAAGAGCCCAGGCTTCCAGCTAAAACTCAACATCGGAGGGTGTAATCTAACATACAGGATTAACATCTCAGGAGTCCTGCCCTGGGTCAGCTCATCTCTTTGTGATGCCTATCCTCTAGATGGAAATAAAAACAGTGAACTCTTTTAAATGTGCCCTATGGTCTGATTAAAGATTGAAAAGGGCTCTAAAAATCCACAGCACTCCCAGGGAAAAATGCTAAATATCATTATCATTATTACACCAAATGCCATAATTTGGTCTCCTCAGATTCCCTTTTTATGTAGATTCCATCAAACTCTGACTTTGACTTTTCGCCTCTCTGACCAAATCTCAATGACAAAGCAAAGGGAAATGTTGAGGCAATTAGTGGGAAATGGAAGCAATTAATTCCCTTTTTTTAGTGGAGACCTGGCCTCTGTGAACCAGTTTAACCAAAAATAATCAATGACCTTTCTCTGCCCAAACTGAAGCAAATCTACTTGATATTTGTCACTGGTTATCCATCTACTGCTTCAACATTAATGAGTCTCTTCACTGTGCCCCTTCCTTTTATGAAATAGAGCCATCACTTCTGGTCCCCCGTTACCTCTGCATCTGCTATTTTTGCAAATCGAATACAGTCAAAGACCTCGTTATCCATGTGTAAGCCAGGAAACATTTTTAGCATAAGCATGGTTTCTGATGTCCCCCAATGCTTCCCCCTCAAACTGTTTCCCCTTCTCTTCTATAGAAACCAGATCTTGTTCAAAATGCATGAAAAAGAACAACAAAGATAAAGTTTAAATTTAAGTGTCCCAGAAAAGTTTGCATAATTTATCTAGGTCTGAGGGCCATATATAACCTAGATCCAAGTCCCTGCCACTCCACTTTCTTCCTGGTCTCCTTGGGAAAGTTACCTGCCCTTCACAACCCTCACTTCTCTCTTCTGAACAATGGAGATCTCAGCATTTTCCTCAAAGGTATTGTCAGATTCAAATGAAGTGATACACATAAACTTTAGAACAGGAATAGAGTCTAATCAATGTTACCTATTATCACCTGAGAAGAGAGTGGAGGGAAGACAAGGCTTTCATGAAATGTAGCTGATTTTGATACTCACTAAAATCCTTCTAAAAAAACTGCCATGCAAGCAGAAGTAGTTAGCGTTCTGGGTCTCCCTTTTATATTATGGTACAAGATTTATTATTTTAGCCTATCTACTTGTTTTATAATTAGTACATTCTGGAATAACGTTGCTTGCTAGTTTTGTTGATGTTGCTCTTTGTTTCACCTTTAGAAAATGATGGAAAGCTTTGTCATACATCTCACAGGGTGTATTCAGCGGGAGGAATCCAAGGTATTTGGAGACAACTTAGTACAACAGGGTTTCAAATGCAAACTGATGAAAATGCAAAGGAATCGACCATACATTTAGAGAAAATATGGAAAGATAAAATGTCCTATGAAGAAAAATGCAAATTAACAGTTACTTCGCAAATTATGGAGAGTTGCTTCTTTCTCTATTTCCTTTTTCTCTGAAAACTCTTTCCTAAGGCAGAGTATTCTAAGACAATTTGAATAGGAGATGATATTGAGGGGGAAAAGGCTAGATGTATGAGATATTGGTTCATGGTTAACTTTCTTGTTAATAACATTTGTCAGAAACAAGGGGTCCAGCCTTCATAGGGAGGACAAGAGAAGTTCCTTGCTGTGAGCTAGATTTTCAATCCTAGAGCTCCTATGTCTAACATAAGTCTGATCTCCTAGGGACAGATTCAGAGCAACTCTTCTCTTTGGAACAGGAGCAAAATTTAGCACCACCAGATTCCTCATCCTTTAACCTCAGGTTGAGCCTCAAAACTTTATTCTCCCTACTAGAGATTAACTCAACTTAAAATCCTCAGGAAACATGCTTATAAACACAGACAGAATTATTCAAAGTCACATGACAAGTTGGTAGCAAGCTGAAAGTGCTGAATTTCTGACTTCCTATTTCAGAGTGTTCCATCAACACCAAGCCAAATAACCACAGAGAAATCACTGAATCATTTGCACATAATAGCATGGGTCACTAGTTTTGGAATTAATCCATGTTCTCTTTAAATGATTATTTCTCTGGTGGAAAATGTCACTGTTTGTCACCTTTGATTCTCTTGTGAAGTAGGTTCTATCATATTTTTAGCAAATGCACCCTGTTCTTGCCAAATGTACACCTACTATGTAAGGTATTACCCAGAGACAACACACCACACACACACACACACACACACACACCTTTGCTCCTTTAAAGTAGATTCAAAAGCACTCTAGCAACAAAAATCTAAAACTAATAACTCCAGTCTTTCATCTTCCAATTAATCTTCCAAATGGCTAAGGTCAGAGAGATCCTGCTAACACATGAACAGATCAAGTTATTGTTCTTGTTAAAGTCCTACCACTTTTAAAAGCATAGTGCTTCTCGGTCTGTCCCCAACCTTATCTCTCTGGGCTTACTTTATGTTATTCCCACAATGACCCAAGCTCTGCTCAAGGGCCATTGAATGTGCCCTTCATAACTCTGCACATGCTTACTCTTTTGGTCTAAAGCCTTTCTCCCACCATTTTCCTGTCTAGAGAAGAGGTAACTATTTTCAAGACATGCTTTAACCATCATCTCTCTGAATCCTTCCCATACACGCAAACTCAAGAGAATTCACATATACTTTTATTATGTACTGATCTCTACAATTAATTGTTGAAATCCCTGAACTGCTCATTGGCAGATACCATATCTTAGGCATCTGAGCATCCTCAGGACCTAGCATAGCACAAGGTGCACTCCTTTATTTATATTCTTCAATATAACCAAATTCGTACACATATTAATAAGATAAAATGATATATTCTCTGCCTTCTTTAGAAAATGGTGTCATAATTTAACACATCCACTGGTTTTTTTCCTACTTAGCTTAAGGGTAGATAGGCTCAGGGTTTTCCAAACATTCTATCATCAAGTATTCACAAGAAGTATTCAAAAGACTAATAAAAATGCCATCAAAACAACAGATGTTTTAAATTTTGAGAAAATTAAAAAGAAGTTGAATATGCTTACTGAAACCGTCTTTAATGGCAGGTGCAATTTTTATGGAAAGGGCAAATCATCCTTCATGTGAAAAACTACCTTGCAGTTTTTTAAGGGCAATCATATCTATAGAAGAGAGAAAGTGATTGGCTAAGTGGAGAGAAATATTTAAGAGTGTGAGTAAAGGAATGGATGTCTCTTGAGATTAATTAAGGAAAACTCAGAATTTTATCAAAATGTAAAGTCTATTAGTGAAAATGCTGCCAACAAAACTTCTGTTGCGAAAAGTTCAATAAATTTAAATGTTTTTGCATCTACACAGGCTCAGAGGGAGCACAGATGGTAAACATCTTAACTGCTGAGAAGTTCCCTTTTGAAACTAGCAGAGATCATCACCTGCTGTAGATCAATTGTCAGGGTAGTAAGTATTGACTGAGGTTTTCAAAGAGTCAGGAAAGATGCTTGATAAAATGAGTCTTAGCAAAGAGGGAAAGAAAGTATAAAATTAAATAACTGATTAATCAGATAACCTGGCTTCCATTCTTACTTGGGTAGAAATACATCTAAAGGAAGACAAATGTCTACCAGAACTTAATTTATTCAAGTGCATCCAGTCTTCTGCATTTGGAACATTATTGTGAAGAAGAAATAGAAAAAGAAAGAAGGGATGATGGAAGAAGACTGGGTCAATGAAAGAAGGATGAATACAGTCTGTTTCAGTAAACAGGCAGGCAGAAAATATTTCAGAAAAGGTGAGAGATGATTTTGAAACACTCTTTCATAGTAACTCTTGAGAACAAATAGGGGCATATGAATCCTTGTCAAAAGTCCACCTCTACTTCCTAGACTTATTTCCTTCCATTACCTCTCTTAGATACATTCTCTAAAAATAGATCAAAAAGATCTTTTTGAGATCAAACTTTTACCTATTCTTTCAAACCTGAAAAGATAAAAGAAAAATGCAACCAGATAGTGTTTAATATCATCAGGCTCAATGTCCCTCGATCCTGAAAGCAATTAATAAATTAGGAATAAGAATTTTCTCTACTTGACGAGTTCATTTTTAAAACTGATTACCCAATGATGTTTCATAAGTTTACTTTTTCATTATATGGATTCCCTCAATGTTCTTAATGTTTAACATAAACTACCTCATTATTATTATTGTCTTTGTTGTTGTTGTTGTTGGGAAATGACCATGGCATGTCCCAATGATTCCAATTGAATGAAATCACAAAACCTTCTATTATCAACTATGCTTACATGAGTCTACCAAATTTTGACACTTCTACAAACATTCACAACCCAACTCCACAGATTCCTTGATTGGTGATTCACAATTCTATAAAATATAGTTTTGCATGTTAATTTTTTACTGCTCTTTTTTCCTTTCCTACAAAGCCACTGTTAACCTCCCTCTACCCAAAGGTTGTATCTTTGCAGATGTTTGTCATTGCTACTGCTTGATGTCTCCATGATCTGGTAAATATCACCAGCAAAACCTTAGCAGCAACTATATTTTATACTCTATATCTGTTTTGCTTTGTTGCCAAATAGTTCAAAATAGCATCAGCTGTTTGTAAACATTGCCTTTCTAGATCTGCTCCATTTCTTAATTCAGTGTTTTTGACTATAAAGGTTATCTCCACTAAGAATCTGTAATGTTTAACTGATTTCAGAAGCTTTATTTGTATAATGACATATAAAGATTAAATGATGACTTTTCCACATTTAATATGTCAATAATAAGTCATAATTCCATTTGAATCAGATTCCATTGAGTTTAGTTGAAACCATGGTATAAGAACATTTTGTTTCTTTCAGTTTTTCCTTTCCTTATTTCTCCTTTCTAAATATCCAACCTTTTTCAAAATTATTTTGTACTTTCACTATACTAATTCCTACAATTTCTGAAAAGTTTATATATAATAAAACTTTGTATTATATTTAAACATCTTATAATCATTTTGGCTATCTACAAGTTGAACACTTGTGCCTCAATCACCAAAATTGAGCTGACTTTGAAGAAACATGTTTCATTTTTGACATCAACTCAAAGTTTCAGTTCAACAAAATGTACCCATACATTGCACTATTCTACAGCTTTGCAATAAAATTAAAATTTGAAAAACTATAAGAATAATCAAAGCCAATAAAATAGACAATATGAAAATTAAACATACTCCATTCATTTCTCAAGGTGGAAACCATGAAATCTGACCTATTTAAGGTAGTTTTCACCAAAAAATGTAAAATATTTAATATTAATTCCAAAACTACTTAAAAGCATATAACTATATTCAGATTCATTTAAAATACAAGTGAAACACAATTGTCTGAATAATCTTGATAATAAACTCTACATTCTGTTTCACTTTGCTTTGCTGACAGTCTGAACAAAGAAGAGTCATCAAGTTTAATGTTAAATGAAGTTTCCAGTAAATAAGTTATTAATTGCTACTCAAGATGAATTAAAGATTACCCCAGGTTTATTATTTTTCTCAAAATTTCTATTCCTAGTAAAGCATCCTAAGATAATATTGAAAGCATGTAGTAATAATTGATATAAAAATATATATGTATAACATATATGAATGTATATATGTGTATACAGATATACAAACATCTTTAAACTCTAATTCTTTTAATTATTATAATGAAACATATGTTTAAAAAGTTATTGCTTTAATTTACTTCAAATCTCCTAAACAGTTAGAATCTATATATTATGAAAGACAAGAATAATTTTTGATCCCTGGAAAAAGAACATATGCTAACACACTGGTGTTATTTCATACTTCTATGAACAGAACTTATATTTTCTTACCTTGAAAAGCCAATAAAATATATATTTCTAGAATGTAAATAGAAATTAACATTTACTCATAAAATAACATGAGGCAATAAGATGTTAAATCATATTTCAATCTAGTAAATATCTGAGAATATTAAACCATCAGAAGAAATTCCTTTGGTTACCATGAACTAAAACAGTGATTTCTACATCTTGATTAAAATAAGACATTAATAGACTTTCTGTTATACTTTACTCAAATTATAGCAAATCACAGCTTGACTACTCTAACATCCTGATACCTACTCATCACACAAGATGAAATCATAATTATTAGCAAGCTCCACACAGCAAAGTAAAATAGGTATTGATTAGACTTGTCTTCATAGTTTGTTTAAAGTACAGAAAATTAACCTGCCAGTTTAGTTACCTACCAGCACTGATTGGATTCTATCAGTGTAATCACCTCTACAAACAGCATCAAATTACAATCCCTCTTCCCATAACACAAGCACAGTGCCCAAAGAGACACCCGGAGTAAAAGATCTGATCATGAGTAATGAATAGTTTGGGCTGGTTGGAATCCACTTAGTTGAGGAAAGAGAAAAGAGAAGTGGCTCATTAGGGCACTTCCTGAACCCTGGTTGGAATTTCAGTTAAGGAAGAAGAAATGACACAGCAGTTTCAAGTTAGGGCGACTTCCTTTCTTTATCTGAAAAATGCTGCTAATTTGAGAAATAGCACTCCAACAAAACTACTCCACAGTGGTGTGGCCACTGTAGAAACTCCCGTTGATACCATTATTGCCCCATAATTAACATTTTTTTCCCCAGAATATACACAAGCAGTTCATGGTTGTTATCAAAATGAACTAAGATCCCACATTCATTGCAACATGCTATGTTTCACGAGTAACATTTCCTCAACAAACTGACCTGCACCATGTTTTAGTTTTTAAGAATTGTACTTTGTGTGAATCATTAACATATTTTGATCTTCTGTTTAATGCAATCAAATCTTCAATATTCAGATAATAAAAGCATTTGATTTTGCTCTCAAAAAGACTCCAGGATAATTTTTATCTTACCCAAGAATATTTTGTCTTCCCATGTAGAAGGAAGATACACGATTCAACTTTTGAGATTTCTAATTTTTATTATTATTTATGTCCTAGTTTGACCTGTATTTTTAAAAGACATGAGATGAGCACCTGTTACTGCCTTTATAAATGAAACTACTGAAAAGATCTATTTCATGTATTAGTTATCTGTAGAAACATACAATTAAAAGATATGACTTTATTCTCACCAGGTAAGTTTTGGTGTGAAACTATATTCATAACAGTTACACTGTTTGCTTTTTTTACCTTTATCTTTAAAAATATACAAAGCAAGATGTTCAGGTAAATTACTGAATTTTCATGTAAAGGTTATGCACAAAATTTTCTTGCCTTTGAGTTTTAAAAGTTGTACAATTAAACTGACATTTACGTTTATCAAGAATAGAATTATATGAAAATATCTTGGAACTTTCTATCTTGTTTTAAGTACTTCAAAAGTGCTTTAAAAAAAGGTTCAGACATTATCAATAGAAGATTTTCAAGTTTTCTCATGTTTTCTCATGTTCTCATGTTTCATGTTATTTTATCATACATCTAAGCCTTCTAAGATGTTTGAAAGTAGTGAATATTTAATTTAGTGTAAAATTGATTGATTTAGCTTAATATTAAAGAAGATTCATCAGAAATATTTTAGGAAAAGAATATATTTGTGATTTTAATTCATATTAGAAACAGGATTAAATTAGAATCTAATATATTTGTGTGATATTATACATTTAACATTTAATAGCTCTATGTAAAATACATTTGTTTAATTCAGAAGGTAAGTTTTAAAGCTATATTACTCTAGGGGCCTATGTTTGACTTTCAAAAGTTGAAGCTGTGTGCATGCTTATATATTCACACCTGAAGAACCAGAAATGTATGAATTAACAGCAGTTATCTCTTAATGAGTTTCCAATGGGATAGTTATGACTTTTAAAAGTTTTGTTATCTATTGCTTCTATATTTTACATAACAAGCAGGTATATTACTCATAACAAAATACAGTTTTAAGGGGTTTTTCTTTTCCATTTCTTTTGCTCTGTGGTAGTGGGGATTGACCCCATGGCCTTGTACAAGCTAGGTGCTATTAAATTTTAAGCATCATTTATACATCAAAACTTTTAGTTATAGTATGCTATTTGCCACAAAATAATTTTACCACAAATCGTCTTTTTGCTTCCCCTATAACAAGAATAACAGAGACCATGTAGATAATGCATCCTAATTTAATTCTTCTTGGTTTTTACCTGACTGATGTTTACAGAGTCCCTGAAAGAAACATTTCAGGTAGTTAATCATGTGACAAAGAAAAAGACAAGCCATTTTCTTGTAATTCACCAAAAATTCCTATTGTGCCAGGGAGCATTTTCACTTATCATGTTCGAATGATCATCAAGTCTCATTAGCACTATATTTGAAGTAGTTCTCACAAAGAAAAATATGCCAAAATGCTTAGGGACAAAATCTCCTGTTATGATTTAGATTTGGAATGTCCCTCAAAGGCTCATGTATGTAAAGACTTGGTCATAATGCAGCAATGTCCAGAGGAAAAGCTTTTAGGAAATGATTGGATCATGTGAGCTCTAACTTCATCAGAGGATTAATCCATTTGATGGGTTATTAATTTGAATGGATTTTGGGGAGGTTGGAGGAAGTAAGTCACTCCCTTTATATGTGTACATTACAGGATTAATCTTGTCCCCAGCCTCTATTTTTTCTCTGCTTCCTGGCTGTCATGAACTGAGTGGCTTTCCTCTGCCATGATGTTCTACTTCACCTCAGCTCCAAAGCAATGGAGGCAGATGACCATGGACTGAAATGTCTGAAACTGTAAGCTGAAATAAATCTTTCCTCCTCTAGGTTGTATATGTCAACGGCTTTGGTCACAGTGATGAAAAGCAGACTAAAGCATTCCTTTGAGTTCTTTGGTTCAAATTCCATCTCTGCCCCTTCTTAGCTTGGAAAATACTCAATATCCCTTTGCCTCAGTCTCCTCATCTATAAAATAAGGATAATAATAGTACCTAGGGCCAGGCTTTCATGGGGATTAAATGGTTAGTCAATTTAAATTGCTTACATGGCACCAGGAAGTAAGTAAATGCTATGTGACTTTTCCTCCTTTTCTTAATTGTCTCTGTCACATTATTTATACTGTCTCTGTCATCTTCCACCATCTGCCATGTCTACCCACTGCCAGTTCCTTTATCCAAACACTCTAGCTCTCCACTTGTTTTCCGAGATGACTATAGGTCACATCCAGAGAATAACTCCCCATGTTTATACCAGATCTTATCCTCCTCCCTTACCCAAGAGCATTGCCCAGAATGTTTTCCCTCATATCTATAATCTACAATGGCAAACATCAATTATCAATTCTCTTCAAAGCTATTTCCATTAGAATATAAACAAGGGTCCTTTCTCTCACCTAAAAGAAAAGAAAACAAAACAAAACAAAACAAAACAAAACTTTCTCTTGTCTTCACTCCCGATCACTCCATTTCTTTGTTTTCTTTTGGATAAACTCAAAAGAACTGTCAGTATTCACTGTCTTGGATTCCTTTCTTCCCATTCTCTCTTAAGTTCATTCTACTCGGCCTTTTTAAAAACTCTTGTAAGAGCAACAAAACATCTTCTCAATATCATTACCAATAACTTCTATCTTGACAATAAAGTGGTCAATTTTCCATACCAATTTATTTTCTCCACCAACAGCATGTGTTTCATAGTTTCCTCCCCCTTTAGTGTCTTTTCTTCATTGGTTTTTAGATCACCCCACAGACTCAGATTTTCCCCTAGCTCATGGTTCCTTCCCTGTCTCCTATGCCGTTTCCTTTCTTCCCTAAGGCAATACTACTGAAGTGTCCGAAGTCTCCATCTGTTTTCTCTTCTTCTCTAGTGTTACTCTTTACCTTGCTACCTCATTTGTTCTCATGAGTATATCATCTATAGACCGATGACTCTCATGGTCATATATCACACCTGATCTCTCTCCTGTATTCCATACCTATATATCCATCTACCTACTCGACATCTGCCTTTACCTGTATAGCAGAAAACTCAAATCTGTCTTCCAGTCACACACACATCACTTAAAGCTCTCCCTAACTGCCCTTCTGGCAACTTCATCCCTCCAGTTTCTCAGGTTCAAAACCCTATAGTTATTCTTGCCTCCTCTCTTTCTCTCATATCATTGAACTCTCCACCTCTAACTCTGGGGAGATTTACCTTCAAAAACATATAGCATCTCTCTGCTTCAACTCCCATTGCTCTCATTCTGGACAAAGCTAAGTCCATCTCTCACCTGGATATCTGCAAAAACCTTCCAGCTGCCCTCCTTGCTTCTTCTTTGCTACCCCTCCACCCACCAGCAAGCATAGTTTGTTCTCAAAAGGCAACCAGAATAGTTCTTTGAAAGCCCCAAAGTTAATTCTGTAGCTTTTGTGTTCAACACTCTCTCACAGCATCCCTCTATACTCAGAGCAAAAATTGAAGCAATTCCAATTCCTTAAAACAACTTCTAAGATCCTAATGCTACACACATCCTTTAAGTCTTTGGGAAGTATCAATTTCTCAGTGAAGTTTACAGTGTGTAAAAATTTGCCTTTTTCTCCTCCCTCTCATCAGCCTCTTCTGCCATGCACCATCCCCTTCACCCTGCTCTTCTTATTCTTTCTTCCAGAGACTCCATTCCCTCCTGGGTTTACTATTTACTTTTTATTACCTACTGGAAAACAGGCTTCCCAAAGATTCCTCATTTTTCTGATAGTTGGTATATCCTACCCACTCAGCAGCGCGACTACAGTTGCTGCTCAATGCATGTGTGAATAAGTGAATAAATGCAAGCATCAGAGTAACCTCCTAGCTGATCTTGTGGACCCATCTCCTTCTAAGTCATTTCCTGTCCTGATCTTACTTCCAATTCATCTTTCTCAATCACACATTTAATCGTTTTATTCCTTTTATTTATAACCGTTAGAAATATCCTACTCCCAAAACTTTGATTCCAAATTCCCTAGAAAAACTTGTAAAAGTCTTCACAACTAAATCTGAGTCTGGATTTCAAGTTTCTTCATCAAACTGATCCTTCCTTCATTCTGTCCAGAATGTCTTTATTCGGGACTCTCTGCTTTTCAAAGCCTAGATCATATCTGATCCCCTGTCTAGAACTTTGCATGAAAATACAGAGTCAAATGCTTTTGTGTGTGTATGCTATGTGTGAACTAATGATACTTTGCCATATTTTTATTACAAATGTCAATATATTTTAACCCACAAAATATTATAAATTCAACATAATATTCATCAAAACTCTATGCTTATTAATATTTACTGAGAAGAATAAATGAAAGGTCAAGTCAAAATATTTTGAAAATAAATAATAGGAAAGACTTGAGCAATGAGATGCTACATACTTTGTAAAACTACATTAATTAAAACAGCTCACTACTGACATAAAATAGAAAAATTAAACCTTTCACAATTTTAGAAATTCATTACATGTTCAAGCTTGTATTTTATAGTATCCAGAGATTGATGTATTCCTTAATATACAGTTTAGGTCAAGTGGCTAATAATTCGATGTGTGTGAGAGAGGATGAGATTGTAGCTATACTATATAAAAAATTCAATTTCAAAAATCTTATAGATGTTGAACATTTTTTCTTATGTTTGTTGATTGCTTGTAGATCTTCTTGTTCATATCCTTAGCCCATTTGTTGATTGGGTTATTTGTATTCTTCGTGTAGGGCTTTTTGAGTTCTTTATATATTCTGGAAATTAGTGCTCTATCTGAAGTATGAGTGGCAAAGATTTTCTCCCACTCTGTAGGCTCTCTCTTTGCATTACTGATAGTTTCCTTTGCTAAGAGAAAGTTATTTAGTTTGAATCTGTCCCAGTTATTGATTCTTGCTTTTATTTCTTGAGCTATGGGAGTCCTGTTAAGGAAGTCTGATCCTAAGTAAACAAGTTGAAGATTTGGACCTACTTTTTCTTCTATAAGATGCAGGGTCTCTGGTCTGATTTCAAGGTCCTTGATCCTGGAGATTCCTTAGAAAACTTGGAATGGAACCACCATTTGACCCAGCTACCCCACTCCTTGGCCTATACCCAAAGGACTTAAAATCAGCGTACTACAGAGATACAGCCACAACAATGTTCGTAGCTGCTCAATTCACAATAGCCAGATTGTGGAACCAATCTAGATGCTCCTCAGTTGATGAATGGATAAAGAAACCGTGGTATATATATATATATACCATGGAATATTACTCAGCCATAAAGAATAATAAAATTATGGCATTTGCAGGCAAATGGATGTAGTTGGAGAATATCATGCTAAGTGAGATAAGCCAATCTCAAAAAACCAAAGGACAAATGCTCTCACTGATAAGTGAATGATGACACATATAGGGGGTGGGAAGGGGGCAGGAATGGAGGAAGGAGGGACTCTATAGAGGGATAAGAGGAGTGGGAGGGGTGGGGGGAGTAAAAAATAACAGAATGAATCAAAAACTATTACCCTAGGTAAATGTATGATTACACAAATGGTATGCTTCTACTTCATGTACAAACAAACAAGATGTATCCCATTTGTTTACAATAAAAATTAATTTAAAAAAATAAATTATGTTACACAGCACTGAAAAAAATCTTATAGATTTATTTAAATATGAATATTTAAAAACATTACTCAGGAAAATATTTGATTGTCTAATTTGTAATCCACAGAGTAGAGAAAATATCACTGAAGAAAAAAATTTGGTCACCTAAATATTAAACCTCTTTTTGTGTTACGTGTGGTACCGGGGGACACTCTACCACTGAGTTGCATCCTCAGCCCTTTTTATTTTTTATTTTGAAACAGGGTCTTACTAAGTTTGCCCAGACTGACATCATACATGTAATTCCGTCTCAGTCTTCTGAGTCAATATTAAGCCTTTCTAAGAAAAGAACTATCTTTTTTTTAATATGACAAAACAAAAACTGGGGAATTAGGTTTTTCAGCAGCTTTAAAACATATGTTGATGATTATTATACTGTATTACATTTTTCCTTATTCGTTTGTCTTCTTACCTGAAAAAATGCCTATGGCTGAATTGAACCATAACATTTCCTTCTGTGGATTAGTAGTTCTATCCTAGTGTTATCACACCTAAAATCATGTAAAATACATACTTCAGACATGTCTCAGACAAAAAGCAAAGGAGTTAGGGTACCTACATTCCCTAAAAGCTCTTAGTCACTGCCTGCAGACTGCTTCCAGGAGAGGAGAACACTAATTTTCAGGTCCTGAGTCTGACCCTTTCAGGAGGTGGTGGAAACTTTGAAAGGTGAGGCTCAGTGGAAGTTCTTTTGTGCACTGAGGGTGTACCATGGAAGAGGATTGTTCCTTTCTCTTCTCTATCACTTCCAGTCATGAGAAGAGCAGTTTTGCTCTGCCAACCATTCCTGTCATGAAATACCTCACACTGCCAATCAATCATGAACCGAAACTTACAAAACTCAGAGTCAAAATAAATCTTTTCTCCTTATAATTTTATTATCTCTGGTATCTATTATAGTGGCAGAAAGCTAACTCATATTGGGCGATATGAAAATACAGACCAAAAACAAATGGCATATACTTCAGTTATTTAGAATCAGTCATATCACACATTGAACTGTATATATTATGCTTTAATGTCCTTTTACACAAACCTCACTATCAAACTAATACCATATTTATTTGTTCACTTTTTGAAATAATATTTCATTAAAAACATGCCATGAATTAGGCACTAGGTATATAAAGACAGTCTTACCCTCAAGGAGATTAAAATCTAAGACATTTTTTAAAGATAAATTATCCATGTTTTAAATTAGTTTATGTTAGGAAGACGGTAATTTAATGGGGTAATATGTAAATTAGTGACCAAAGGCTAGGTTAGGACAACAGAATTGCCTTTTTTGAAACTGGCTTTTGGAAAGGCATAGGATATTGAAATAAGAAATGCTGTTAAAATAAGGACTGTTTGATTTCCAAGGCCAAACATATTTTTGACCACTATGGCAACCATCAATAATGTTTAAATTAAAAGTACTAATGAATTGTACAGGAAAATTCTGCAGCTAATGCACTTTTAGAAATGGACTCAGAATGTAGTTCTATAAGTAAAAAGTAGATGAGAAGATCTTATATTAACCCTTCAAGGAAAACCAGCATATTCCTTGTTACTTTAGATCGCTTTCACAGAAGTTTCAAAATAAAATGTCACTGGTAAAAATCCTTTTAATGGCAACCAATTTTGTTCATGGGATGTTGAGGGTCTTAGGTTCAAATGAATGCCCTTTTTTAACCAACAATTTGCTCAGTTAAAGACAATCATTCACTTGGGAAAAAATCTCCAATATTAAACACTAAAGAAACCTACATTTTCTATTAAAAAGCCAAATCAAAGGAAAAGCTATCTCACGAGAATTGACATAGAAACTTCGGAACCAGTATAACAGAAAGCAAGCAAACAAAATCAGATGTGGATATATAGAACAGAATTTTTATGTTATTCATGAGTAGAAGTTATAAGTTTAGAGAGATTAGTATTATAATTAAGATTAGTATTATAATTATAATAATTGATGATAAAACTGGTAATAAAACCAGTTTTAACAAGTGCAGAAGTTAGAAAGTGAAGGTTCCCTGATTTTATGTGATTAGATGAAACTGTGCCTGGATAAGACAAACAAGGTCAAATCCAACCTTGGATTCCAATATCATTTAAAAACTACATACCATCTAACATATAGGAAATCATCCCTCTAAAACATTCCAACTGAAACCTCTCTAAATTTCTACTATTTCACTAGCATATTAGTTAAGTATGCTATTTGTAAACTTTTAAAATGTCTTTTTAAAACTGCACTTTGGTGGATATACCAAAGCTGTGATGTCCTAGAAGGACACCAGGCAGAACTGCTAGGGAACACCTTTTAAATGTGTATATCACTATACAAGTATAATAATGGTAGTTTTTTTTTTTTTTTTTCACTTCTAAATGCTTTTCATCCACCTTAGTGAACTTCGGAAACATCAACTCGTCAATCTCTCACCTGTTTTAGCAGAAGTACATGTGCTTATTATTGCTCTATGAGAAAAAAGGTAAAATCAATCAAAATAATCAAATGACTTTCCCGAGTTTTCTGTCCCCCAATGACTCTGTTTTGAAGAATAAGGAGTCTAGAAATGTTTAAGGCATTAATATAATTTAATACTTCTATGATACCAAGGACTTTAAGATTTCTCTAGAGCTTCTATTTAATTCTGATATGCACTAGAATATTAAACAAAGAACTAGTCCATCTAAAACTTTTGAAATAGACAAAATTTGTCTTTAACATGCATTCTCTGTGTCATTTCCCTTTTGCCAGACAGTTTCTCTGGTTCCTTTGTCATCTCCCCATTTCTGTCACTATTAATAACTATTTTTTAGGAAAAAAACTCTAATTTATCACATGCCTTATTCACTAAGGTATAAATGATTGGTAAATCTTAAAATAGTCTCCCTCCCAAAGGCATTTATATTTGGAAGGTAATCTTAAGGTGAGATAATATTAAAGGTTGGAAAGGGAAGATTATATGCAAAATTCCAGAAGTCAAAAATATTTAATGGACTCATATCTAATCTGAGCATGCTATATTCAGACTTGACAACATGTTATTCATATAACAAATAAAAGCAAAGTTTCTTCCTTTGTAATGTTAAGATATTTAAATGAGGTGGCATCTCTTATGATTGACACTGTAGCTTCCTAGAGATTAGAAAAATGACAAGTCCTTCTATAATCTGCTGAATTTGTACAGTTGTTCTCTGTACAGGGTAGGATATGATATGCTATCATAAGAAACAACTCCAAAAAACACCAAGAACTTAAAAATAAAATGATATTTCATACTCAACATATCTGATGTGAACTGGTGGGGGAGTTCTATCCCACATTGCTACTCAAGGATCCAGGATGATGGAGGATCTATCTCCAAATAAGCTTTCAACATAACTGAGTAGGAAAGGATGTGGAGAAACACAAATGGGTTCTCAAAGCTCCTGCAGGAAGTGCATCCCTCACTTCTGTACATCATTTATTGGCTATGACTACTTCAAAGAAAATTAACATGCAATTCTACCTTGTGTTAAGAAGAAAGAACTTGATTTTTTTTTTTTTTTTTTTATTTAGGACCAATGACTATGCCACTCTGCTAATAGTCTCCAACCTAACTTCCCAGGGATTCATTCTTTAGTAAAGATAAGCTCTTCCATAGTGTTATCTAATAAACAAATTTGGTCCTTTGAATAAGCTATCAGCTTTATTCTTAAGCATTTTACTATAAATAAAAATAAGAATAAAGAAGAGATTAGACAGGAGTTCCAGGAAGAGGGGAGGGAGCAGGTAGATAAACAGTTAAGAATAACAATCACTTTGGTAGTCATGAATGAATTACAGATAAAACTAAAATAAAAGAAAAATTCTGAGTATATGTGAGTATTATGACTTTTTCTTTAAGATCTGTACCAAAACTCATTCCAGAATCTATCTGAAAGAGGGAAATAGTCATCTTTCAGAGAAGTATAGAAATATGAGATAACATTGGATGCCAAATTCAACTTTTGCTACAAGAAAATATGAAGTTTTTCTACAGAAACTATGATAAT